>NW_028281154.1:360000-397500 GCF_059751285.1 Brachycentrus maculatus
AATGTGTCAATAGTCGCGTGGTAGTGTGATCCATTAAACTCTGTAGGTTTACTTCGGCACAAGTTTCAGTTACTCTGTAAGCTTTCTTAGCAGGGTAACACTCGAGTTTTGCTTTTTGTAAGATACTGTAACACGGGTATAGTTTTTTATGAGAACTCCTTACTATTTCATATTGCCTTCTCGAAAGATCGGCTTCAACAAAAATAGATAAAGCCTGTGATGGAGTCAATTGCGTTATCCGGGTATTTTTTTGCTGGCAACGAGAATACGCTTTCTTATATTTGGTAGCACGCTTAGGTGTACAGATAATTTCTTTCAACACCAAAGAAGCATCTCTCATCCCGCTTTCTCCTAACTTTAACCGAGTAGCATGGGTGAGTACATCTAATTCAATATGTTTGCGCAAATCTTCAGTTTTCCTTCTTTTGCTTCTCTGACTTGATTCACCAAACGACTTTGATGGTCGTCCTGATCGATTCATTACCCAAGGAATTGTAAAAGTTCCGTCGAGCCAATTTTCATTTTTTATCAAGAAAGTTTCCTCCTTTCTGAGTGCATTAGTCTATCTTCGTTTCATTTCAGACTTGAAATGCGAAAAATCGTTTTTAATTTTCATTGCACACTCGTCAGAAAAATTATCTAATTGTAAAAGGTACTTTTGCAAGCATTCTAATTTTTCATTAATTTTATTAGCATTTTGTTTCTGCATGATAATAAATAACTGTTTTCTAGTCATTATTCTAACATCTACTGGTCCTAAAATAAAAATGTAACAATTTAAAGATAAAAAACTGTACGTAGTTCAGTTTTCATTATTGTGCTGACTCATCTTAAAAGAGCGATTTCTTGCAAAAGAGCAAAATTCTGCAAAAAAATTTTCAATTTATATAAAGAAAGAGGGCTAAGCTATTTGATACAATCAAAATTATAGCCGGATAACACTCGGAAGCACAACTAAATATCCTTTATTTAAAAAAAAAATGAAGGAAAAATCCATTTAAATGCACTTATTTAAATTAGTTTTTTTTTAGTAAATATGTTAGCTATTGCAACTTAAATCTATGTACAATACACTATCTTACCTGCTTGATCACAATCCATTATTAAATTGTATACGTGTAATACAAAAAAATAATAATAATCACTGAAATGTTTGCGTACTAAACGAACAGCGAAAGAGAAACACGTGCACTCACAATAACAACAACTTTGCGACTGACCATTAGACACGTGAGATGTGCGTGGGGGGGATACAATTATTGCATGTCATCAACAAAATACTCTATTTCATGTTGATATATTTTTCATACACCTGCGACAATGTTTTTAAAAGTGACTTTTGGCCGCCCAGATCGCTAATATACCCCACTGTGCGTCGCTAGATGTAGGTCTCTTGTAATGACTTCCAAACTTCTCTAGTTTGGTTTTTTCGACCCATTCATTACCCACGATGGGGACAATATCATCGGCCCATCATTATTAAACTACATCTTAAGCAACGATTATAAAAATCCCGAATTCAGTATATTTGTTTGGGACTTTACCTTAAAGGAAAGTTGGAGCATTGAAAAATAAAGACATTTTAAGAGTATTGAAAATAAAAGTAATGATTATATCTTCAAAACATTTATAGAAATGATTTGCTAATTAATATATATACATATATATATATATATATATATATATATATATATATATATATATATATATATATATATATATATATATATATATATATATATTATATATATATTTATATATATATATATATATATATATATATATATATATATATTTCTTTACTTTTAATCTCTTTAATGTAGATATAAACAGTTTAGTTTATAAAGTTTTTTTAAAGTCACGATACCTACATAAAAAGAAGACCAATTCAAAAACTAAATATGCAAATGAATGTGTTTCGATCGCTCATGACATTGAAATAAAAAAGATTGAAAGTTCTTTAAAGTTTGGAAATACCTTTAAAATGTGATATAGCTTTCAATAAAATAAAAATTTAGACGATTTTTTCATAAAGTGATTAGTATTCTTGTCTATGATATGCTGCATTAATAATAAAATATGTACGTCTATACATAAGTTTAATGATACTGTTTTTGAAAATGTGTAGTTTTGTAAGGTAACGAATAAATGTTCCGTCGTTTAGCCTGGAAACTATGTTTTTTGAAATTTAGGTAAGTATGTGTAAGCACAATACATATAAGTTTAAAAAACTTATTCCCGTATTTTAGTTTACGGTTTCGTTTTCTGGTTTTTACATGGAGAGACATTCAGTCTTAAGAAAGGATAATTTGTTTAACAATAACATTAATAACACTTATGAATAAAAATTAAAGCATAGAATTGGCAGAAGAAAAAAGGTAATGAATGAAAAGTGGCCATTAATTCATTTTTAATTTTAACTAGAAAACACGTTGATTTTCAATTATTTCGACATTTTTCCAGACTTTTAAATATGTGGATTACTAATTCAACATTTTCGGCTTTCGGTAGCCCTTTGGTCGATTTTGGAGCCGAGCTGCAACTATGAAAATTTTGCTTATTTTTCAAAAAGTTCACATTTGGGATAGACTCATTGGTGTTTGTTGATTGCGTTTTACTGGGTTATTGTGCCAAGGAGTGTTGAAAGTCTTACATGCCGACGAAATAATCATACAAAAACAAAAAACACCCAAAGCCATTGCAAAAATTGCGAAGAGTAATTATTTCACACGAATGAATTTCGGAAAGAGATTTTAATCATCATAAGAATACTATGAAAGCGTTTAACAAACCGCCTTGTGAATACTTATTTTTACAAGCGTACATTTTTTACCCATTATTTTTACTCTCGAGGGATTTAATGAATTTTGAATGATTACTTAGTGATTTTTCACCTCAGAGGCAGGAAGGAAGGAACGTTGATGAGGTCGGATTTGTAAAGGTCCATTTTGCAAGGACGAAGGGAGACTTAACAAAAGAATACGTATTCAATTCCACCGAGTCCTGTGTATATCTTTGTATCAACTTTTCATACTTTTTTTCTTGTTCTGTGATGCTCCAGAAAGATATATAAACGAGATGTTGTAATGAAAAAGATTGGGAAGAAGAAATATTTTGATTATTCTTTGTATTAAATACATGTGTACTTAAAAATAAAAAGCAGAGAGGAAAAAAAAACAACTAAAACAGTATTATGTTTTATAACAGTTTAACAGTATTATGGTCGATATTTGTATTGAATGCCTAGATAAAATCATAAAGAATACGTACTATTTAATTTGATTTTCAAGAGGTTATAGTAACAAAATATAAAATGTACACTTTAATAAGATATAAAACAATTATTAAAAGTTTATTTATTAAAAGATTACTGACCAGACCACTTTCTAGTATTTGAAATACTTAATCATGCCAAGTTTTCTTCGGTCTTCCTATGCTTCTATTACTTTTATCAACCAAATCTGCCTCATAAATTTATTTTACTGTTACAATTATCATACATCGTTTTGTCACACATTCGTCTGAGAGATCGCGTTTCGACTGCATTCAGTCTACTTTCATCCTTATTTTGCCAACTCTATGATTCACTTCCATACATTACGGTTGGAACCTGAACTCCATTATGGACACCCAGTTTAGCTCTCGATGAAATGTTTTTATTTGCATTAGTTGATTTCAGTGCTCCATTCACTCTGTTCCCAGCATTCAATCTCCATTCTATATCTTTCCATCTTTCAATATTTTCAACCCTTCAAAAAACACATCTCAAACATACGAAATTATCCACCTATACCTGCATAAAAATATATGTTAAAAAAGGAAAAGAAAACCTGCTTGAAGCTTCAAGCAGGTTTATAATCAATTATTAATTGTAATTTTGACACTTACTACCCTATAACTAACTTTAAAAAAATATTTTAAAAAAAAGTCACAGTATATTTTTTTATGAAGATAAAAAATATCAATAATTCCTCATCACCCCTCCATTAATATCACGCTTCAACGGGCGAACTGGGATGACGTGACGCTATTTTAGCCGACATAAGGGATGTGTTGACCCCACTGAATTGAGAAATGCTTACATACAACCCGAATGAAACACATATCTGCCCTCACTCGAATTAGTTTAATAAAACAGCGTTCACACTGAAACGAAACTAATTTTTAATAAAAACTTTACTTGATCATATTATACGATGAACACCTTATTTTAAAACAAATAAGAGTTAATATGAATTTATGTATTAATTTTAAATTAAACACAGATTTTTTGAGTCTACTATGTTGTGTTTGATTTAAAATTAATAGATAAATTAAAATGGAGTTCTACAAATTAAATGCCAAATCAATAAATAAGTAAATATGAACTTTATAAAATTAAACAACTTTGTTTTAACCACTTTTTTATTATTAGTACACATTAATCTACCGGTTTCGACAAGAACCTTGTCATCATCAAGGTTTATTAAATTCTAAAACATTAAAATACTCATAATTAATTACATTCCCTTACCAAAAACTAAATCCTAAATGATATTGTGCATTGCGTAGCAGATTTATTCTTATGCGTAAACGTAAATAACAACAACGAGCATGATTTAGATTTTCGTTAAGTGGTAGTTTTATTAAAGTATTTGGAATAAAATACCTCTTAAGGGTGTACTTTCATCAAACAATTTAGTACGTGACCGGCTGCGCGACAAGCCTTGTATTTAAAAAAATTCTTAACTCCTTACTTTTTAATAACGGTTTTCTCTTCAAAACCATATTTTGATTTCGAAGAAAAATTTTTTTTTTCAATAATAATATAAGCAAAAAAATTAATTACGTAAAAGTTTCCCTAGGTGAAAAGAAAATTAAGTTGCGAATTATCGATTATTCCGCTTAATGTTAACAGCTGAACGTTGAACAGCTGATAAGTTAATTGTGATATGCTTTTTAGCTATAAGCTTGCAAATGTACTGTAACGTGTATTATTTATAAAACAAAGAATTTTATAAGTAAAATAGTTTGTAGTTACAAACGCGATGAATTTTATGTAAGTTTCAAGAATCAGGGCAAAAATACTAAAAATATAGGAGAAATACTCTAATTTTATTAAATACTGGTGGGAAGCGAAGTTAGAACCTCTTGAACGGCCTTGAAATTTTCTTAAATATAGAGACATACTTTGTTTACTATGTATATTAAGATAAGAAACTTGCGAGAATTTGAGTAGTGTGGTTGTCAATCATGGGTAGAATCGCAAACGCTACACGTGTGTAAAGTGATTACTTAAACCAGCCTATGATGGTCGTAAGCCTCGTAAATGCCCAGACTTCCAAATTCTTCTTCATCTCGTTGAGAAGTCAAAAAAATAATATAAAATATAAGTCCTATAGTTGGAGATAATCCAGATTTGTGAACAAGTATTTGGACACACTCAAAATGTTGTAAATAAGGAACTTAAATTACATGATAAAATGATGTGTTTGATAAATATATTACAGGTGTCTCTTCAGTGGCGAATTAATTTATAAGAAGAGAATATGAAAATCAAGAGATGGCGCATCGAATTTATTCACGTATGAAACGGGTGCATGTTCATTTAATTCAAGTTCCAATAAACAATTAGTATGGAGCTTACATCTTCCATATTATTAAGTGAAATCACACCCAAACATCTAAATTAATGAAACTTTTCGTAGAATTTTGTGAGACAAAGGAATTCCAAGATGTTCGTACGAAAAGTAGGTGAGCGGTTTGATTCGAACGGAAGAAGAATTTCAGAGAGAAGGGAAATTTTAAATTACCAAAGGCAAAATGAATTCAATGTATATTTTCGAGATTGAAGAATGAAAAAAGGAAAAACAATTTCCCCATTAAAAAAAATCTCCGAGAGCCTTTAAACAGGGGATATTTTGTAATTTGGGATATTCACCAAGGGTAAAAAGTGAAAGCCTAAAATCCTAAGACATTTTTTTCCCTCTTGAAGGGAAGTTTCGAAATTATTAGTGTTAATATAACACCGATAACGAAACTGGATACAATGATTCATTAAAAAATAATCATCCTTTATTTCGTCAAATTAAAGATTATTTACATGAATTTGAAAATTTAAAAATTAAAGTTGTTTGTTCCCAGCTTAATCGGAATTGGTTCTCCAAGAGCAGCATTAACAGTAGGTAGCTTATCTATTTTTTTCAATCGACGTTTTTATGAGTACGAGTATGCGACACCGAAAACACAAGCCGTTATGATAAGTTTATGAGAAGATTGATGTTACAATCATGTTCTTACCAGCTCAATATCCTATTTCCTTTCTATAAGGTTTTTCACTTATTTTTGTAACCCTTAAATATATTCCAATACTTAATCTAAAAAGACTGATCATAAAGCCTTGTCATGTGTCATGATTGTTTGAAAATTATAAAATAAAAATTTAAAGGGTTGTTTGTTCATAATCTTAAATCTCGAATCTAAATCTAAAGTTATTCAACAATCGTAATTTTCGTCACAGCGTTGTATTTGAAAAACGCGTATTTCTAAAAGCTCTTTTCTTTATTTTCCATTGCACATTTCTTTTTGCTACGCTTAGTCAGGTACAGCTAGTAAAAATAAATAAAGAAAAATTATTACAGCAACGATTCCCATTCAAAAAGTATCATATAATTATCATGAACATCAATCACATATTTATAACTTTGAGGTTAAATAATAGTTTTAATATAATCAATAAATAAGAAAAATCTTTTTTTATACTCTACATACATAAATAACTTATTTTTCTTTAAAACCAGGTGACGTAATTTTTTTCTTTTCTTAAAACACCGTTTTTATTGAAAAATAAGTGTTTCTTCGAAATAAATATATGAAAAGAAAAGAGTCAGAAGTTTAAAAAAAAAAAAACAATACATTTCTAAAATACAAAAAAAATCCTATTTTCAATCAAAAAAAATCGGGCGTGAAATGAGCTGCAGCTCTCACCGTAGCTGAACGCTTAATGAATTATATTATTGCGAGTAAGGCCTTAATTGATTCGGCAGACACTTTGTAGTGAAAATTCCACATTATTTTCAAACACTTTGTGGAACTTTGGACTTTGCGGAATGCATCGAAACAAGTGTCACAATAGATTTAAAGAAAAAATGGTATTTACCAAGTAAAACTTAAATAAAAAATAAAAATTATTAAAACAACTCACTCACATACAAAAAGTATTGTATTATCATCACAATATCAAATACATATTTATAATTCTAAGGTTGGAGCACCGAGTCCCTAAGTGGATCAAATCAGTCCCCTGGGGGGCGCTGGCTGTTTCAGGGGAGTGAAAGGGAGGTACCTGAGAAGAAAGTGGGCGATATGACAATGGTAAATTGCCATCCCATAGAGACGCCAAAATCGATAACTGTAAATCAGCTTTTTGAGAAAGACCCAGATTCATTGTGACGATTTGTTTTTTTCCGTCGATGTCATGTGAAAAATCACGTATTTCTTACATGTTTCTCTTCACAATAACATCTATGAAACAGCTGTGTAATCGAAAATATTAAGTGACAACAGCTGTCAAAAAACACGCAGCCAACCTAGAGTAATATTAAGCTTAACTCTTACCACTCTGTAGGCCAGACATTCTGGCCTGTATGATTCTAGTAGGCAGCTCCGTGGGCTACCATGTCTGGCTACTATCTCAAATATAACTTTAAACACCACTATCTCAAGTATAACTTTAATCACTGATTTCTCACCCAAGTATATTCTACCAAAAAATATTTCAGATAAATACAGTAAATCTTAATTAACATGGCCATACGAATTGCCAGACAGGGTGTCCCAAAATATTTATTTTAATGGTAGAAAAACGTCGCATTTTTTTGATCAGGAGAGTGGCTGATCAGTTATATTATTATTTGGACACACTCAAAATGTTGTTACTGAAATTATAATACTTCACAACATAATAAGTTATTTGATTATCTGAAATCGTTAAACTATGCGTTAAGAATGTTCTAGACAACATATAAGCTGTAGACTGCTCGCGAAATCTCAGGAGGCGTTCTCGAAATAAGCTTCTCTACTAGGCTAGTGTCGTGGTTCGAAATCTCCCATAATCCGAATTCTTGAAAGCTCCAAGGTTTACGTAGGTACTTTAGTTTGCACTGTTAGAGCTAGGTAACTACTAAGAAAGTATGCCCCGTTCAGGATTATAGGATTAAATTAAATAAGTCGATAAAATTAAACAAAATTTTAATTATATGTTTTGAATATATTTTAGACTATTCCTTGTTATTGCAAATGATAAATATTTATGCCCCAACCGGAAACACGAGAAACCGTATATTTTACTGTATTAACAGTTTTTTTAATTACCTAACGTCCAAGTGACTCTGAAATAGAACAATTTTATATTTTAGTTATTATACAGACCTGAATGATGGAAGTTTAACTTATGAAATATGTAGTCTATAATAAAACTCAAGTGGTAGAAAAAAGCGTTTTCTTTAATCATCATACAATATATGTTTGAAACACACTGTACTTCACGATATAATACAAGATTCCGAATATATAAACGTGCCACTACTATATAAAAAATACCTTAAAATGTCACTAATTAGAGTAGATATGTTATGTACTCGTAGGTAAATTACAGACCAGAATTGGGGCGGCTGTTCAGCATTCAAATCGTGCTATTATACGTATACTACGGTAGGATTATGGACCTATCTCAACTAGAACCCCTAAATTCCTGCGGGTAATAATGATAATAGTCAGCTCTTGTAGTCTGGTAGGCATTGTATTCCTAGAACGCCATTCCTGGTGAGAATGACGCCTTTCCATGGTTATTAATTGAACCGCACACCGTATCGATTACCCCGAAGGGGAAAAATGTTTGTCGATTATTAAGGAGACTGGTTCGAGGTATCAATCTCAATCGTAATATATTGTATAAGCAATTATTTATTGGCCATCATAGTCCGAGCTAATTTTGCACGTATAAAAAAATACATTACAAGATAAAATATGTTCATTAATTGATTCATCGATTTATCGATTTTTAATAGTTTTACTTCGAAAATACCATTATTTCTTAAAATCAATCATCAATTATCAAACACCTTACGGTGCTTTCAAAATGATGCGGAATGCATCGAAACACGTGCCACATTTTTTTTAAATAGTGGTATTTACCTATGACAGGCACTGTGGCATAGAGGGTTGACACCCGGCTGCGAAACTGGCGTTGCGAGTTCGATTCCCGCCAATTGCAAAATAAATTTTAAAAATATTTATTTTTAATTAGTCTGGGTGTTAGTGATGTATTTTTCACATCTACTATCTCTGTCCTTACTATCCTACCTGCAGACAAGCCTCTGAAATAGAGGGTTTGCGGATTATTCCTTAAAAAAAAGTAATGCTAAAATTAAATATCTTAATTGGGTATGACTAGTGGTATACCATGGTATATGAACCCAATATTGAAGTAAATACGTCAATACAACATACTAATACCTACTCGAACGCAGTTATTGCAAAAAATAACATTCAAGTCAAAGTTTTTTAACGGTTATTTTTTCTTCATAACTCTGTGATAGACGTAATGTACCTATCACATACGTTACATCATTTTTTCCGGTCGCTCATACATTATCATAACGTCAGTTAACCCACTCTACATAATATACCTTTTTAAATCTAGATGATGTTTCTGTTTTTCATAAATCTGGAATTGTGGAGTGAGTAGGTGGCTACATGTTACCATAAAGATCTGTAATATGTATCTCCATAGTGCTATATGCTGTAATTTTGTTTTCGAGTATATTTCTGTTACGCAGTCATTTAATGAGTGCTTTTTACATCTCAATCCATATATTATTGACTAATAAATCAATTTAATAAACGATTGGTCATAAAAGTACACTATTTTATATCTCAAAAAATATTTTCACGTATCTATATCTCGATATCTAATAAAACCATCAGTAATAACCGACTTCAAAACATTATTATAAATACAAAACAATACAGAAATTTATTTAATTTTATAAAGCTATATAGCTTTGTGAGGTCATTATCAGTTTGATAATGCGCACACAAGACGAAATCAAACAAAAAACACTTTTTGTGATTAAAATAGTTTTGATTTACGCTTAATAAAAACTGATTATAGAATTTTACAAAGTGAATGACAGTTCATAAACAAAATTCAAACAACTTATATATAATGATTAAAGAAAACACTTGTTTTTTACCACTTGAGTTTTATTAAAGACTACATGTTTCAGAAGTTAAACATCCATCATTCAGGTCTGTATAATAACAGATTATACAGACCTGAATGATGGAAGTTTAACTTCTGAAACATGTAGTCTTTAATAAAACTCAAGTGGTAAAAAACAAGTGTTTTCTTTAATCATTGTAACATGTCTTACCACAAAGTTAATGCCGAAACAATAAATAAAACTTATATATAAATCAAAGTTTCAATGGTTCTTATGTTTTATTGTTTTGAGATTTCACTTCGAAATGGGGGATTTTATTCCCAGATAACTTAAAATTATCAGTCTAAAATTTACATTCCACTTCTTGGCCGCCTTATAGCATTTCTCCTTGTTACGTTCACCGCCATCCTCGCTACCCTGTATTCCCCAAGGAGCCCGGAGGATGATGCGGTCACGTCCAGCGCCCCGACCGTTCTGGGATCGGAATCCTAGCGTTTGAAGAATACATGGCGGGCATGTTAATAAGCCGGATAAAGGAAGATAGACCGAGAATATCCGACGGGGAACAATAGAGGGCGTGCGGTAAAGGTGAGATTAATTTGAATTTTCTAACGCAAGGCGGTAAGAAAATCAAAATTCTAAAGGAAGCGCTAAATTTGTGGGTTTTTACTATTATATTTTTTTTTTACAAAAATGTTAGTAATATTAACATGTAACTAATCACCCGTTTTAAATATTAATAAAACTATAATGGCGAGTACGGTCTTAAAGGCAAATCACTGTATAAAAAAATACTAACAAAAAATATAGAATCACTTCCAGATTTTTTTTTATCAACAATGTATGTTTGAACGGTGGTTTTATTTTAATATTACTAAAAAAAATGTAAAAAAATATAAATTTAAAAATGACTAGCTACAAAGTAAATGCTCTTAATATTTATAATATTGAGGATACTTTAAAATGATTTTACATAAATAAAATATAATTGTTCGTTTGTCAAAATTATAATCTGATAAAGTTATGCACCGATTACTTTGAAAATTTGACACAACGTTGCATTCCAATACGCGCGAATTATTATATAACTGTGATAGGTAAGAACATGCTTTTTCGAAAAACAGCAATCACAATGGCAGTGCCATCTATTTAACGTTGCAGCAATAATTAACATTGCTCACGGGGGACAGCGTGACAGTTTCTCGGCAGCTGCTGAAATATTGTATGCCTACAACTATTCTTTCTATCTTTTCCATTTAACTAGACTGAGACCGAGATAATAACGCGTGGCTGAGACTACCCCTATTCGGAAGTGGCTCGATGGTTAGTTAGTTAGTTAGTTACTACATATTTTACTATAGTAAAAAGACTCACGATATAAGATTTTTTCATTAAAACAATTTTTCCTGTCTCATAGAGCAATAATACTTATACTTATGTAGAGTTAAAAAAAATAGTTCATAACCGATCGCTCATACTTAAATTATCTGCACCTAAAATTATATGAAATGCAATGATATGTTAATTGTGAATACGTATAGACTTCATGTTTCCTCGGTTAAATCAAGGGTCAAAATGGAACATTCATATGAAACATATACCTAATATATCAAGAAAAATAAATATTTATCTGCAAGAGTCAGTATTTTAGAGTGTGCGCCGAAATAATTCAAAAGCGAAACAATCGCCCGGTTGTCCAGGAAACCGTTTTGAGATGGGTATTAACCCTTGTTGGGTAAAGAATGGGAAGTGCTACGTGTCATTAGGACAACTCGTGTTATTGAATACGTAAACACATAAAGCGTACATGTTTTTCCGTAAACAAACGTACCGGAATAATTAAATATACGCGCACATGACATTAACACAGGTTTATTTCATTTATAAAGCCAAATGCTTGAAATTCATGAAGTCATTCCGTCTGAAACCATATTATTGGCATTTTAAACAGTATATTCAGTAATGGGATTCAAAATTTTCAAGAACCGGTTCGCCTTTAGGTACTACCCCTACCCCTATAAAAAAATATTTTTAACATTTATTAATTTATTTGTTTTTATTCTGCACATAGCAGCTGAGAATGCTCCAATTATAATAGTAGGTACAGATTTTAAAGTCAATTTGAAATAATGTAACAGTGTTGTAGAACATAAATCATAATATATATATATACAAGCTCTGTAACAAAGTAGGTATCAACATCCTACATGAAATGACTAAAAAAATAATAATAATGAACAAAGTATTTTATTTATTGTTTCGGCATTAACTTTGTGGTAAGACATGTTACAATGATTAAAGAAAACACTTGTTTTTTACCACTTGAGTTTTATTATAGACTACATGTTTCAGAAGTTAAACTTCCAACGTTCAGGTCTGTATAATAACAGTTATTATACAGACCTGAATGATGGATGTTTAAATTCTGAAACATGCAGTCTATAATAAAACTCAAGTGGTAAAAAACAAGTGTTTTCTTTAATCATGAACAGAGTACATAAAAGAAAAAAACTAAAAAAATAATTCATTCAGTTTTATTTAAATACTTCCAAATTGCCTTTTGGTCATCAAATGCTTTGATTTTCCTTTTTTAATCCTAGTGTCATCAGCTGTGTGGTTACATTTTCTTAACCAAGTTTGTACTGATGGAACTGGGTCCCAGGTATCTAATGGAAGACCTATCAAATCATTCGTCATCAAATTAGCTACATTATTAATATTAAGGCGACTTCTTTTATCTCCGATACATGATCTCAATTGGAAAATTGTGTGACCACAAAGGGTTAAGGACCGGTTCGACGAACTCTAAAAATTTTAGGCGCTGTTCTAGCGAACTGGTGCGAACCGGCTGAATCCCACCACTTAGTATATTCGGTTGGCTACATACGAAATGCAACCATAATGGAGCATATACATGAACGTACATATATTTATGGAGTTATGTATCTATGTATGCCATGTTGTGTAGTGCACAAGCGCCCTTAGGCTCACAGAAAGAGTATGAAATTTTAATATTTTTATAAGAAATAAAAACACAAATACTTCTAAACTATTGTTGAAAAAAGCAAAAATCACATCTAAAGCCGAGTGCACCTCCAGCGGTTGTCTTTGAAAACTGAAATGGGGGCAAAGCATCAACAGGTGAGAGACATCATCACGTGCAGCTGTCGGATCTCAGGGAGCTGGAAACGATGAACGGCTCCTGGAATGGTATGGTATGTACGGAATATTGTGTGGAATGTTCACTAACCGTGGAGAGGTGGTGGGCGGGCGGCGAGAGCCAGCGCAGCACGGCGGCCGCCGTGGTGTAGTCGGGGCGCGGCGGCGGCGGCGCGGCGTGCTGCAGCGCGCCCGCCAGCTGCGCGGCCAGCTCCAGAGCGCGCGCGCGCGCGGCGCGCCCCGCGCCCGCCGCCGCTCCGCCGTCTGCGCCCGCGGAACTGATCTCCACGCCTGGGGAGACATACAAACATGCTTAAATGGTTCATTGGACTTGATGCTGGACTTGATGATGGACTTGATTATGGACTTGATGGACTTGATTATGGACTTGATGATGGATTTGATGATGGACTTGATGGTGGACTTGATGATGGACTTGATTATGGACTTGATGATGGACTTGATTATGGACTTGATGATGGACTTGATGATCAGGCATGTGTAATACTTAAAGGCGGTCAGGTCAGGAGTCGAAATGATCGGCGGGTATGTATGAGGATATGCATGAATGTCGAAGAGCCGAAGAATGTTTGCAAAGACAGAGTGGTGTAGCGTTCTATTCTACTACTAAAGTAAATTGAAATATAGAAACCTAGAGAATTTCATAAAGTGCCAGCAATTTTGAAAATTACATAAGTATATCATAAAAGTTTTTTTTTCTGAATAAGCATTTTCGCATTTTCTATCCATGCAAACAATCTTTGCCTCTTTCACATTCATGCATCTCCTCATTATTAAGTTTTTTAAATAAATATACATAGAGTATATACGAGGATTTTTGAAAAATTCGTACCAAAACGAAGCCCCGCTGTAGATGACCGTATTATACGAGGTTTTCCGTTAGTATCTTTACGCATTAGAGCGAAACCGTGCCGTAGGATACCGTGCAATAATAAGAGCGCTACCTATACTAAACTAGAATTACATAGAGAAACAGGAGGTAAAATAATCAAAAAGGTTGTGCACCCACTAAACTTTTATTTTAATTTTGAGATATCAATGCAGTGTATGGGCACCCCTTTTCTGTATGATTTTATTAAAGTGATTAGTTAAAAGAGGCAAATTCACGCAGCGAGAATACTAATACCCATTGACGACTGGATATTACTCTCGAAGAATGTTAGCTATACTGTTCTCGAGGAAGGAGTTAGCGAGTTTGATTTAATTAATACCTTGGATTTAACCTGAAAAATTAATTATGTTAGAAAAAACACTATAAAATATGTTATTTATTGTTTCGGCATTAACTTTGGGGTAACACATGTTACAATGATTAAAGAAAACACTTGTTTTTTACCACTTTCGTTTCATTATAGACTACATGTTTCAGAAGTTAAACTTCCATCATTCAGTTCTGTATAATAACTAAAATATAAAATACATTTTATATTTTAGTTATTATACAGACCTGAATGATGGAAGTTTAACTTCTGAAACATGTAGTCTATAATAAAACTCAAGTGGTAAAAAACAAGTGTTTTCTTTAATCACTATAAAATATGACCATTAAATCAGTATAATACGTACACCTTCACGAATAAATAATACTAACACCCATTGAAAAACGTGACCTATACTGTTCTCGAAAAAGGAGTTAGCAAATTTGATTTAATACCTCTGAATCAACCTGAAGAATATAATTATGAAAGAAAAAGTCTTTTAAATAATGACCATTAAATCAACATAATACCTACAAACATAAAATAAATTAAGTCGCGTGCAAATATAATATTGTGTTCGTCAAATCGGGTAAATCAAGGTATAAAGTTACACACACAATTGCGACAGGAAATATTCGTGAAATTGAATAGCGCAGAAGTGTTACGTACCTAGAGCGTAATACATAAGTACGCGGTGTTAAATGAATATTACAAAATAATTCAGCGTTGGGGCGCCAATGAGGCATGAATAAATGAAAGGGCCTGAGCAGAAGCGATTTAATAAGACTTTAACTATTAAATATACGGGGGACCTGAAAATCTATGTAATCCGTGGAAAATCCGCTTTCATTAGAAAGGTTAAGAAAAGCAATGACAAAATCCTTTGGTAAATGTTCGTCTTTATTTTTCGATTGAATGTCCCATATTGAAAATTTAATTTGAAGAAACTTAGTTACATTTAATTATAATTTTCTCGTGTTTAACACATTTTTAATTGATGCGGCAATCACTTTGTGGTAATATCTATTCATTTGTTATGTAAATTTTACTTGGTAAACACCAGTATTTCTATTTTTATTTATTGTTTCGGCATTAACTTTGTGGTAAGACATGTTACAATAATTAAAGAAAACACTTCGTTTTTTACCACTTGAGTTTAATTATAGACTACATGTTTCAGAAGCTAAACTTCCATCATTCAGGTCTGTATAATAACTAAAATATAAAATATAAAATTGTTCTATAAATAAGGATAGGGGGAAAGTAAGGGGAAGGGGTTAGTCAAGGAACGGAGTTTGAAAACAAAGGAAAAATTGAAAGCAATGGCGAAGAATTTTGAAACAATATATTATTTAATAAATTATTATTAGAATTCAGGTTTTTTTGTATTTCTAAATTTTCAAGATAATTCATAATTTGGCCTTTATATGGAACAAGGTGTAATAATTTTAATTTATGGGAGTGAAATGAGTGATTAGTATCTATTATATGATTTGCAAATTCCGAAAAATAATTACTAACAAGACCGCTTTGATGTTCTTTAATTCTAATCTTTAAATTTCTCGCAGTTTGGCCAATATATTTTCTATCACAATCTCCACACGAAATTTCATAAACACCACTTTTTTGTAATAAATCAATTTTAGATTTTGAGTTATCGAGGATTTTATGTAAATTATTATTTGTATAATATGCAGGTTGGATATGGGAGGGTAAGATTTTCGAAATATTTTTAGTTATTGAACCCGTATATAAAATTTTTCGCCAAGATTTATTTTTTATTGAATCATTATTAGGTGCTGAATATATGTATTTTTTGGTAAAATTATTGTTAATTTTATTTTTTAACATTTTATCTATTAGCGCGCTATTATACCCGTTGTTTTTTGCTATTAGTTTAATTGTGTTTAATTCACGATTATAATTTGAGTTACTGAGGGGGATATTAATTAGTCTATTTAATAATGAATGGAAACTGGCCATTTTATGTGAAATGGGATGAATGGAATCAGCTGGAATGACTGTGTCAGTGTGTGTTGGTTTACGATATATATTAAAATCTAATTTATTATTTATAACTTTAATCGATAAATCAAGAAAATTTAGGGTATTATCGTCATTTTTTTCCATGGTAAATTTAATATTATTATGTAAAGTGTTGATGTGGGTAAGGAATGAATCTAATTGTCTATCAGTCCCAATAAAAATACAAAAAATGTCATCAACGTACCTAAACCATCTAAAAATACATGTTTTTACAATAGGATGATTAGAATTTAATAATTCTGTCTCAAAATCATTAAGGAACATATCAGCTAATATTAATAATAATTCATTCCTTACCCACATCAACACTTTACATAATAATATTAAATTTACCATGGAAAAAAATGACGATAATACCCTAAATTTTCTTGATTTATCGATTAAAGTTATAAATAATAAATTAGATTTTAATATATATCGTAAACCAACACACACTGACACAGTCATTCCAGCTGATTCCATTCATCCCATTTCACATAAAATGGCCAGTTTCCATTCATTATTAAATAGACTAATTAATATCCCCCTCAGTAACTCAAATTATAATCGTGAATTAAACACAATTAAACTAATAGCAAAAAACAACGGGTATAATAGCGCGCTAATAGATAAAATGTTAAAAAATAAAATTAACAATAATTTTACCAAAAAATACATATATTCAGCACCTAATAATGATTCAATAAAAAATAAATCTTGGCGAAAAATTTTATATACGGGTTCAATAACTAAAATTATTTCGAAAATCTTACCCTCCCATATCCAACCTGCATATTATACAAATAATAATTTACATAAAATCCTCGATAACTCAAAATCTAAAATTGATTTATTACAAAAAAGTGGTGTTTATGAAATTTCGTGTGGAGATTGTGATAGAAAATATATTGGCCAAACTGCGAGAAATTTAAAGATTAGAATTAAAGAACATCAAAGCGGTCTTGTTAGTAATTATTTTTCGGAATTTGCAAATCATATAATAGATACTAATCACTCATTTCACTCCCATAAATTAAAATTATTACACCTTGTTCCATATAAAGGCCAAATTATGAATTATCTTGAAAATTTAGAAATACAAAAAAACCTGAATTCTAATAATAATTTATTAAATAATATATTGTTTCAAAATTCTTCGCCATTGCTTTCAATTTTTCCTTTGTTTTCAAACTCCGTTCCTTGACTAACCCCTTCCCCTTACTTTCCCCCTATCCTTATTTATAGAACAATTTTATATTTTATATTTTAGTTATTATACAGACCTGAATGATGGAAGTTTAGCTTCTGAAACATGTAGTCTATAATTAAACTCAAGTGGTAAAAAACGAAGTGTTTTCTTTAATTATTGTACCAGTATTTCTTACAATCTATTGTGACTTCGATGCATTCCGCATCATTTTCAAATACCGTATGTGAAAGTAAGTCTAAATTTTAGAGTTGTGTCCTTAGGACGTTGAAGAGGGGTTAGGAGCTGTTTTTTATTTATTTTTATTTTTTATCTTTTGGAACACAGACAATGTCATAATAGATTTTAAGAAATATTGGTATTTTCCAAGTTAAACTTAAATTAAAAATATGTTTAAGTTTCTCAACCAAAATGTCGAGGACACATTTTTTTGTGTTATGAAAGGATCATCATTTTATGTCAAGCGAATGAAAGTTTAAAAAAGGAATAACAGTATGATACTAAGCATAGTAAAGGTTTACATACAAGTACATCACAAAAATCCCAGACCAATTAAAAATAAATATTTCTTGAGTCCATTTTGTAATTGGCGGGAATCGAACCCACAAGGCCAGCTTCACAGTCGAGCATCTACCCAACCATGTCACGGCGCCTGTCCATATTAAATTTCTTAGATTTTCAAGGCTGTAAACAATGGCAAATAGCTGACTCTCATTATTCCGTGTAATGATCCAACTTTTGTCCGCATTTCGGTCGCCAACATGCGGGCCATCCTAAGGGGGCTTGTGCAGTACCCGGAATTTTACCGTCCGGCAGTCCGGTTTTGAAATAAAAATGAAAGCGACTACGACAATTTAGTGATCGAATTTACGCGTTCGCGCACCGATCAAGAGCACCGATCCGAAGAAAGATGGACAAAAGCACAAGCCAATCCAAGCTAATCATCGTTTTAAAATGCTAATTGACGGTAAAATTCCGTGTAATTCAGAGTTTCTCGGTTCGAACCAACTCCACCACAATGTGATACCGATTTCTAATATTAAGCCGCTTAGGCTCACAGAAGTAGTATAAAATTGAAGTATTTTTGTAAATTATAAATAAACAAATATTTATCTGTTTAAAAAAAAAAATTAAAAAAAAAATTGTATATACTTTGCCTCCCCTGGGAATTGAACACGGGACCTTTAGTGTGGATGCCGAATATGGTTACCAATACTCTATGGAAGCGTACTAAAAAAACTAAAGGAACAACCGGTGGATTTGAAGTTCAAAATTCAACTTTAAACATACTGTAATATTTTGCGGATACTTATAAAGATAAAACCCTTCTCTATTCATGGTGTATAACGCATTTCCACATTGGCTCATCCAGAGTGTTCAAATAATAACTATGCAAATTACGTGCTGTGCGTCAACACCATACTTAATTACGATCTTACGAGCGAATTATGAAAGCGTAAATGAATAATATTCTCACTACGGGAATTACACAACTACCCAGTTGAAAGTTGCCAGTTGTCAGTTTGCGGATACATATGTACATACAGAAAATCGTCTCATAATGAATTACACCGTCCGACCATTTCAAATGTTCTGTATAAATACCTTAAAAACAAAAAAATGGTTTGATGGTGACTCTGCACTTAATTTTAAAACGAACGTCAAAAATTAAACTGTAAGAATTAATTTGAATTAAAAAATTGAAGTAACTACCAAAATCGAAAAAAAAAAATAGATTTAAAGAAAAAGTAGTATTTAATAAGTAAAACTCTAATTAAAAACTAATTGAAAATAAATCCCAAATTATGATTTATATATTTGGCATTTAATTTGTAGAACTCCATTTTAATTTATATATCAAATGTTAAAATCAAACACTAATTTTCACACTCTACTTAATTGCATTCAATTGTTAAAAACACGTAAAAATAAAAATTGTGACAATCGTTTCGCCTTGTTATGGCATTTTCAAATTAATGTCAAAAAATAATTTTAAAATGCCACAACAAGGCGAAACAATTGTCACAAATATAATTTTTATGTGTTTTTAACAGTGAGAGTTGATGATGTTGTCACGGATTGGTTTGGGGTCTCTACCGGAGTCAGACAAGGCTGCGTCCTTGCACCGTTTCTCTTCATCATCCTCATGGATTTCATTCTTCGAAAGTCATTACCATCTGACCGAGGTATATCCATCTCCCCCTCCCGGAAACTCTGCGACCTAGAGTACGCAGATGATGCTGTTTTAATTGATGACTCCGTCGAGGGTCTTCAATTGATCGTCGACAGGGTAAATAGGTACTCTACGCACATGGGGCTTACAATAAATGTTGCAAAAACCCATGTGTTGTGCAACAGCTCATGCCTAGATGCCCAACAACCCTTGACGTTGAGTAACCAGCGCATCGAAAGGGTCGAGAGTTTCAAGTACTTGGGAGTGTACGCGACTGAAAATGGCAGCCTTCAAAAGGAACTGGGAGTGCGATTAGGACTCGCTGGGTCCGCATTCAACAGTATGAAGGCTGTCTGGAGATCGGATTTATACTCGGTGAAAACCAAATGCCGCCTATACAATGCCTGCATTGCTCCTGTTCTCTTATACGGCTGTGAAACATGGCACCTTACAAGGGCCCAAAGCAGCCGTGTACTAAGCTTTGAGAACAGGTGTTTGCGGAGAATCTTAGGCGTGCGGTGGTTTGACTTTGTGAGGAATGAAGAGATAAGGCGTAGGACGCAGCAAATCTTGGTCACAACTGTCGTCAAAAAAAGGCGATTCAGTTGGCTTGGCCACGTACTCCGCATGCCTCCTGAGAGCCTTAATCAAGCTTGCCTCTTTTACAAGGCATCAGGTTCGCGCCGCCCAGGACGACCATTGCTGACAATTCGTCGGCAGTTCTCGTCAGAACTTCGCGACGCGGATCTGACTTGGGAGGATGCAAGGGAGCTGGCAGCCGACAGAAAAGCCTGGAGACAGTTTGTGGACTCCATATGCTCCACCTAGGGAGCGGATATGGTTATTATTATTTATTTTAACAGTGAAATACAATTTAGTAGACTCTAAAAAACGACGTTTGATTGTAAAATTTAATATTTAAACCCCAAATTATTAATAATATAAGTGTATTATTATTTTTAATTAGGGTTTAATTCCCAGGGTGGGGTCAAATAAAGTGATTTTTGCACTCTAATATCTATACAATATTACCCTGGACTGATACCTGAAGCGGAGGGGTGATCGCCTTTCCTTCATGTGTTAACGATCAAGATAACACTGCGTTTGTATGATGTAGTACTTTATACACCATCGGGTTCGGGCAAGGGTTTGAAGTCCATATCCAGTAAAATTTTCTTTCTTTTAATATTATGGCATTTGTGTAGGTGAACTACCTCGAAATCTGATAAAAAAAAGTATTCGTGATAAGGAAAGAAAGGTAGAGATAATTTCAAGCCACCTAAAAGGCGAGATTTTTTGTTGTTATATTTACCTTAGAATGAAATGATAAGAAAAAGAGGAAATATGGGGCTACAGAGAGCCTACGCTGTACGTTACGAGAATGGTGCCGGTTATTAGATGCCACTCGAAAAGGCGAAAGAGGAAAACGCTAGCGGGTTCGGTAGTATCTACACGAAATTGGAATTCCCAGGCCCGTCGTTTAACTGGAGTTTAAATAAATAATTACAAGTTATAAGACATATTATTTTTTGACATCTCATCAAAGATGAAGAAGAATATGGAAGTCTGGGCATTTACAGGGCTGACGACCGTCATAGGCTGGTTTAAGTGATCACTTTACACACGTGTAACATTCACCAATTCTACCCATTTCAACTCTTTTATTAGTATGTGAGGTCCGAATCCTGGATTGTAATCACACACATACTAATAAAAGAGTTTCTGCTCAATAAAAAGCTTTTTTTCATCTCACCAATAGATATCTCTAGTAAAGTTCTAGTGATTCAAGAACAATGCTTCAAAATTGGTTCATATATATAGAACTTCCAAGAATTTGAGTAGTGTGGTTTTGGAGAATTGGCAGCTTTTATTTATTATTTATATGGTTTCGGCTACGAATAATGAACTGATTTACAATATCATTAATATACATAAAACTATATATACCGAATACGAAAAACATTTATTTTGAATTTAAGTTTTACTTATTAAATACCACTATTTCTTAAAATCTTGACACGTATTTCGATGCATTCCGCATCATTTTCAAACACAGTATATGAAGCTAATTTTAAATTCTAGATTTGTGTCCTTGGGACGTTGAAGGTTGAAGAGGGGGAAGGAGCTTTTTCTAATTTTTATTTATTTATTTTTTATTTCTTAAAAGTTATAACATAAACAATAGGGGCGAGGCTTTTGTCATCAAATTTAAAGAAATAGTGGTATTTACTAAGTAAAACTTCAATTAAAAATGATAGATTTTACCACAAAGTAGCTTCCGAATCATAGAATGAAATACATTTAATTAAATACATCGAAGACTTCAAAGACAGAATTTGAACAAATAGAAAAAAAACGTTTTATGCTATACGAATAAAAAATAATATAAGGCATAATATTTTTTTTTGGTATTATTTATAGTATAGTTTACTATTACACTACTGTTGTGGTCAATCAGAATGATTAAGACTTTTCTGTGTTACAAATTATAGATATAATTATTTTACCGACGAAAGCATTATTTATTAGACATCCATGATTTATATTTTGAACATTGAAAGCGTTAACTTTGTGGATCATAGTGATATATTATTTTGAGAAATAAAAAGACTTTGTTTTTTGATCCACCCACATGTGGGTGGATCAAAAAACACAATGTGAGTGGATGAAAAAACAAATTCGTTTTATTTCTCAAAATAATATACATGATTTATTTTAAACAGAAATATATGACAGATATTATTTCGGATATTTCCGAATATATTTAAAAGATAAAACAAAAATGCCTAATTAAAGGCAAATTCAGCACTGGATTTTGGTTTCAAAACCAATGACAGAAACAAGGGGCAAAAAACGAAATGGCGAAATGGCCCCCTGAGGGGAAGAAGCAATGAAGTACGAACGAGGACAGCATAATCACGGCTAAAAACTTGCCATTGTACACGGACATCGGGGTGAACATACACAGTTATAGTTGGACATAAAAAGGAACTTTGGGGGGAAAACTTTCGACCTATGTGAACCGGCAGCGTGTTCGATTTTCGAACAAACTATTATGCGGATAGTATATATTAAATCCTTTATATTAAAAAAAAACTAAATATGAACTAAGTAAAATAGATTATTAATTACGACTAACATTTGACATTTGAAATACAATTTCGCATACAAAAAATGCAGAGGAAGACCGAGGAAAACTTGGCACAATCTGGTATGTCAAAAACTTGAAAGCGGCCGGGTCAAGAGTCGTAATAATCGTCGGGGTTATAATGTATGAGGAGATGCATGAATGTAGAAGAGGCGAAGAATGTTTGCAAAGACAAAGTGGTGTGGCGTTCGATTCTCTCTGCCTACCCCTTTGGCGAAGCGGCATGATGATTAGTTAGTTAGTTAGTTAAAAATTCAAAAATTCGAATTTGAAAATAAATATAACAAAGCCAAAATTTTACAATGACATCGGTGAGTTAATTAAATAATAAAGCTTTTTTTTTTAACCTTTTTTTGAAAAATCATTTCATATTATATTATATATATTCGTATCAAAGCTTAAATTAAAAATAATGAAAATATTTTTGTAAATATTATTTTTATTCAATAATTTATATTTTCAAAAATAAATTTATTTATTTACATAAATAATAAATGTATATTATGAGATCATGCACCGTATATTTACGTCATAAGTAAAATGTCAGTTAATTTACAAATAAAATATAAATACTATAAAATAGAAAAACTAAACCACTCGACGTAGCATACCCGTACTCGTACAAGTTCCTTGATGACAAATTGGACATTGCATGATTTATGATATATGGAATTATATGTGAACGTTTAATAAAAGAATATGAGAACAAAGCCTCCAGTGTGAAAAATTTAATCGCACTTACACTTATGTATTATTATTATCCTGAACCGTAAATTAGGTACTTCATTTCCACATAGCCTTTTTATCAGGCAAAGTCTTATACTAAGCTTATTATGCCGCGACTACTTAGCTCCCTACATAAAAACACTTTTAGGAGAGGCCGTAAGGCTTTGAAACTCGAGGAAAAATGGGAATGTAAAATATAAGAGATAATTACTCGAAAGAACAACATCGCTAATAGAAACGATGGAAATGTAATTCGAGACATTAAGTTACTGGAATACAATACAAGTTTATTATTAAATAAATACAATTTTTTAAGAATCTTTGCTCAAAAGATTTATTTGTTCGGTACAATGGCATATTGAATAGGCCTTAAATCGATTATGGCGGCTGCATTGAGTAATGACACACATGACTGTAGAAGCTACACAATTTGTTTCTTATAAATTATCTTGATGATCCTAGATTCATTGACCCCGCTAAGTTTTATGATTTTAAATACATTATAATTAATACACCATTTTTTTCATACTTCGATAATAATTTAAATTATAAAATACCAGCGTTTTCAACCATCTTTGCTCATCATTGTATTTTAAGAATTATGTTTTAGAATTTTCAATTTTACACTTTTCGATTTCTCATTTTTCGTTTATTTATTTACTGTCATAGTCTTAAAAGGAAGATGCTATATTGGTTTGATGTTTTAAAATATGTGAGATAACCTAGAAATACTCTTCTGATCGTAAAAGAAAATTTCAAGTCTCTGGGGTGTTTCGACTTTTCCATATATTTTAGCGGAAAAATATTGATATGTGCAAAAATATAAAAACAAAATTTCAAGGTAACACATATGTATTTTAGTTTGATCAAAGCAGACACGCGATGAGTAAAACTAAAATAATGATAATCATAATCGCATAAACTATAAATGATATGGTTTTATCGTCGTTAGGCTTATAATGTGTAAATGATAATAAGTAATATGTTTGTCTGTACGATTATGTAAAACAAAGATACTTACGTCTAAAAGCAGGGCTTAGCATGGTTCGACCTTCAATTATCTTCAGATATATATACTAATTGCTCCATTTACCGCGAATCATCGCAACAACGATTTAATAAGACAAACCTTCTTAAATAAATAATAATAAAAACAAGACAAACTGATTTAATAACCACGATTATAAATACAAATAATGGAATATCATATCCACGTGTTTCATCACACTATCAATCAAGTGTTAGCCGGTGGCACGATGACGCAAGACAAGTAAAAACACAAACGGAATTACAATCACAAATTACAGTAAACACACGTGTGTTTACAAAGAATCGGTGAGGACATAAAAAAACACCAACACGCTAGCGAGTCAAAATATCTGGGTCAATTTTGATAGCACTCGACACTATAATCAACCGCAATGTTCGAATTACTTTCCACACGAAACAACAAGAACAAATATTGGATATTTGGTTAGGATTCATCAATTCCAATAATACGATTCCGACTCAAGGGAGTCGCACAATTGTGAACACAAAGCAAGGTTATCGAATTATAATGGCGGCATGTGGTTTTATTCAATTCGGATGTACGGTTACTGTAATTAATAACGCGAAGTGGAGAGATAGGTAGAGATAGTACGCGCAGCCACTCTCGGCTGACTGTGAATTAAAACTGAACCGCAGTTTGTACGTTTGGAGACGGTACAGATTACCTTTACCTGTGCCGCCGACAGTAACTAGTCGAGGGACAGATGTTGTATCGTGATTGTTACTTAGAGGGGTAAAAGTTACATCGCGTGGTCAAACCTCCGTAATTGAATTCAACAATAATACCAATCCGATACTAAATAAAAACACATCGGGTAATTTAAACGGACACGCGAACTTTTGTTGAAATGTTCCTCAAAAGGGATTAATTAAACAACCATATAACGTTAGCGCAATTTATCGGATATTGTTATCCTTCATTAATTAAACTTTGATAATATGGTTTTCGACAGCTTTACGATTTTCCCAAATGGGCTGCCAGCGATAGTATGTGGCTCAGGCAGAATTAAATTTATGCGGGATATTGTATCCAAGTACTGGAGTTGAATAAAATTTACTTCTTTACTTAAATGATAAATAATCATAATTAATAAGAATTAAAAAATTAAAAATATAAGATACATATACAAATAAAAAATTAAATTAAAAAAACACTTCAAACATATACGAATTATACAATAAAAACTAAAGAAGATAACTGCCTCACATCGCATAAAAATATATGTTCCCAAGTAATATACCTATATTTTTTAAATGTATAACATATCACTAACAAAAAAAAAAACAATAAAGTCCCTCTCCAAGCACAAGACCTCAGTCTTTTTTTGGAGAGGCTCAGCGGAACTAAAATTATAGTATTGTATTAAGTAGAAATGTATACAAATTGTATTAAATTGTATAAAAAAATTGAATAAAATATATTAAACGAATAAAATATGTTTTATTTATTGTTTTCGCATTCACTTTGTGATAAGACATGATAAAATTGTAAAAGAAAAACACTTTGTTTTATTAAGAAGACTACTTTCTTTATTTATTATGTTTTAATTTATATTTAGACCTGAAGATGCAAGCAAAGCTTCCAAAACTAGTACTTTCTTTTACAATAAAATATGTCATTACGGTAAGGACATTTTGCACGATTTTTTCAGAGAAACTAACGAGATTTTATCTTGACTTTTGATATTTTTAATACGGATTTATTAAGAATTGGTTGTAATAAGTAAGACACATTACAGCCTGCTGTGTTGCTGGAAGCATTGGAGCATTGTCAAGTTCATCAGAGCAGATCCGGGCCATAGTGCATTCAATGCGGAACACACAACGATTGCTGCACTAAGAGCATTTTACGCATTCTACTGTGACAAATTAACATCAACTTATTGAATTTTAAAGAAAAATCTTCGGTCATAAAGCTAAAAAAATGGAACAGTTATCTTCTTACTGCAATTACTGGATAAAATAACGTTATGTTCAATTGCCATAAAAATTAATAAAAATTGTTATAATGTTTGCCTCTGTGAATTTTTCAATATAGAGTAAATATACAGTTACAATAACTGGCCATTTTTTTAGCAGGAAGATTAAAAATTTGGTATTAAAATGTCCTTTTCAATTTTAAATATTTTAAATTTGTAAATATTATTAGATTCATCCGTTTTCAAAAATATTTTTTTGAAACAAAGGTTTTTAGTGATATTTTTCATGCACTTATATTTACATAGTTAAGGTACACTTGTAGCCTTTAATGGTAATTTTTTATGTTTGCCAATTATTTTACTCGTTTTATTAAGAAGTTTTATTTAGTTTAATTAAGAAGGAAGCAAAAATGCATTTTCATCTGACACAAGCTGTATTTAGCAATATTTAGTATTGCGTATGTTACTATTACGTTCAAACGATGGCGCTGCCATTGTGGTAAATAAACCGTCTTTACATGTGACATAAAAACACGCGCGTATTCCAATGCAAAGTTCTATAAAAACTTCAAAGCAATCAGTGAATAACTTTAGGAGATTTGAGATTTTGAAAAAATGATGATCAACATTTTTATTTATACTCCTAAGTCGTAGATTACTTGTACAAAATATTTTTTGGTACTTACTATTCGAATTGCTATAACTATTCTTTTGTTTTTTTTTTATAAATATATACTATTATGAAATGATATTATAGCTACATATTTCTAGATTCAGATTTATAAGCTATTTCTAAATATTCGAAAAAATATACATTTCAATATTTGTATCGACAACCGACGAATAATTAATAAAATTCTTCCGAATATGCTGAAAATACATTAAAAAACAGATACAGAGAATATTTTTAACGCAAACGTTTGTTGATGTTTAAATTTCAAAACCTACGGTGTAAAATGCCAACAGCGGAATTCAAATGAGTATAGCTATTGATTGAATTTTAAATTTCCATACATTAAATTCGTAAAGCGAAAATCGAGTTTAATATTGAAATGTACATCCAATAATGTTCCAGATTGTTCGGGGTGAATTAATTGAAGAACGGTACTGTTGGCCCACGGGAATCCACAAAATATCCCAGAATAACAAGTAATTTCATATGGAAAGAGTATATGAATTAAGATAATATGAATATTTGTATCAAAATATTTATGGGTAAACAAATTTATTTACTCCAGGGGTAAGTTACCTATGGCCCGTCGGCTTTTAGAGCCAAACTTTACAAGCATTAAACTAAAAACAAAAATTCAAGAAAACCGTAATTCATTGAAAAGAGGGAAATTTCTTTGCTGTGCACCAATACACTCGTGGGAGTAAGATGATTTGAAACTTAAAAAAGGTCTAAAATATATAGCAAAACTTCATCCCTATGTGCAAAATCCAGGCTTTTAGCCGCAGTAAAATATAAATAAAATATAAATCACTTTTTATCTAGCACAATTAATCTGGGCAACTTTGAGTTCCTGGGTAACTGACTCACTATCACGACGCTTCACCGCAGGAGTAGGCAGAGAGTCTTAGCAAACATTTTTCGCGTCTTCCACATTTATGCATCTCCTCATACATACCCGCCGATTATTTCGGCTCCTGACCCGGCTATTTTCAAGTTGACATACCTAATCGTGCCAAGTTTTACTCGGTCTTCCCCTGCTTCTTTTTTCAACTACATCCGCCTCATAAATTTGTTTTACCGTTCTTTCCTTATTTGTTCCACATATCCAAATTATCTCAACACACCTTTGTTTTTAATTTTATCGATAATGCTTATTGAATGCCTTGAATTCCTGGGAAACATTGAACAAAACCAAAATGTTTGGGTTGGGAATTTTTATAATTTTATAAATGTTCAATCTGTTGCCAGATTCAATCATATTTACTAACTTTAAAATTAAAAATTTAATTTTAAATGTTATACATCGGTATCAGAATACATGTTTTTGATATGGTTTTTCTCTCTCTCTCAGTTGTTAACTAAAAATTGTTTTGTTTTAAGTAGAACACGAAACAGAATATATGAAATTGATCGATATAAAAATACCATTCGACCTTAACTATTATAACTATATTTTTATTAAAACTATATTTTTATTATTAAAAATATATTTCTATTGGTGTTCAATAATAGCCTGATTTATGGATAGGGATTAATACACGTTCATTTTAGAATACGCTAATTACAAAAAATGCTTTTGATGTAGAATTCATCAAAGTAATTTTTTGTAAAACTTATGATCAAGCCCTAACAAATGCAAAACGAAAGCAGAAAGAGCTCAAAGCTACCCAGATTTATAGTAATTAATGTGGTAATGATATTTAAAAAATCTATCATTACCTCGAGACTGCGAAAGGTAAGAACGTTTTATTTCTAAGTAAGAATGATCTTAATATAAAAATAAAACAATTGTATAATACCAGTTTTAGAGTTTATTATCTAGCTCCGCCCCACACTTGCTATCCACTAGATTACATCTTTGTTCCGAGTATCTCAAATCTTTTTTGCGGACTGAAATTGGTACAATTCATCGAAATATATTAGGGTTTAATATACATATAACCTGAAGCAAAATAGTAATTCCTTATTTTATTCTTCATATTAAATTTAGATCAAAGGTCTTCGTATTATATTATAAAGAAAGTGACTCTTCTGTGATTTTGATGCCCAGCTATTCTATCGTTCATTAAAATATATAAATATATATTGGATGTTTAAAAACAAAGTAAATTATAATAAGAATAAAATATTCATCGCTAACGTTGAGGTGGAATGTGTCATCTAAACACACTATCTGCGGGCGGATTCGCGCTCATAATAGAGATGAACATCTCTGAAAAGAAGTGATAACATTTAACCATTCTGTATACATGGATATGAGATCAAAAGATGCCGCAAAAGTCATGCGTAAAAATAACTTACACGCAATTTACGACGAGTCGAGTGAAAAGGTAAAATTACCCTTCCCGCAGATAGTGGGTAAGACTCGTGTAGACCCAGTAACATACAATATACAAAAACAATAATACAAATATGAAAATACTGTTCATCTGTAGATGACGAAATCTGCAATTCTCGAATCAAGTCGTGTTTACCTTAACAAACCCAAAAAGTGGTCTTATAAAATAGTTTTTTTTTAAATATTTAAATCATGTTATTCTACAAAGTGAATGCTTAATCAATAGATTAATTTATTTGAAATAACGTAGTGCGAAAGTCCTACTAGCCGACATTTAGTCTATTTTACGGGAGTCATCATCAGTTGGCACAGTAAAAAGTCAGTATCTGAACGGCCGTTGAAATGTAAAGAAGTTGTTTATCTCACTAGAAATTAAAATTATTCCGTAATGTTGTTGTAAAAAGGTAGTACGTACTCGGGGCCGTATTTGCGTGTCTCAGCGTTTTTCATAAAAAGTTGAGATAAAACTTTTATCGTTATAACTTATTGCCATAAAACTCAAATAACATCTTGCAGATATGTGCTGTAAAATGAAATACATACAATCCAGGCCAACACGCGAAGATTAGAAACGAAAAAAGGTAAATTTAATAACGTTTACAATAAATACGTGCGAATTATAAATATGAACGTCTTATTTTGTGTTACTCGTGCAAAAAACGGACAACTCCCAACAAACCAAATAATCACATTTTCCTGACGTTGATTAGTTATTTACTTTACCTTCGTATAGTAGTCCACTTACAAACCACGTTATGTTAAAAAATTAAGTATACGAGATATAATAAGAAACACCAGGATAATACCAGATACAAGACGTCGTTAGGTGGAAAAAATAACGAAGAAGACAATGGAATGCACATGTGAGGAGAATATAACCATCTAGACTCCCCCGCATTGCACTGCACGGCCAACCCCGGTAGACGACTCCCGGACAGACCAACAAAGGGATTGTTGACAGCTGGGAATCAATATCACATGAGGGTTATCCCTCCTAAAAGCAGGCCATATGGCCTACACCAAGCAGAAGAAGAAGAAGAAGAAGAAGAGAAGATAAATCTCACAAAGTCATGCGCTTTAGGCACCAATGTACGCAAATATTACATTAATTATACAGTAAAAAAAAATCTCTTATTTTTGACCACCTCAAAATCGAACCCGGGTCTCTAGCATAGTACCAAAAACGCACGTACACTACGAAGGCGGTCAATTTTCCGACGCACATTTAAAACTATAAATGACGTCACGGTGACCTCATACATTTTGATATCCCTTAATATTAATTTATCATTCGACCCATTAAACAGTCACGGCTAACAATGAAATAATCAGAGAGTCAATTACAATCTAGTAGACTGTGCTGCGATGAAAAGGGCATTATCACCCTTCCACTACTGGCAGCGGAGGGGAGGCGAGAGGCGTGTGACGTCAGAGCAGCCAACTGTTCTCATTAACGCAACACAATACAGCCTTAAATTATACACCCTAGAGGAGTGAAAAGTATCTGGGGGTTTGTTTCTAGTTGAGTAATACAAAAAAGTTTGCGGTAGGACGGAGAGTTGAAATATTACAACCTTTAAAAAAATGCGTTTTACAATTTGTATGTGAAGTTCAAACCTGTTAAGAAAGTTACAAAAAAGTAATAGAGGCTATGAAAACGTGGTTCTATTGTAGACGATCCCTTAGGAATATCTTGGACGCACTAAACGAGGGTTGAAGAGGTACTCGGAGAGTCAAGAAAACTTGCCAATTTTTAACCGTAATTAAGTCAATGAAATATTATTTTTTGACATCTCAACATAGATGAAGAATAATATAGAAGTCCGGGCATTTACAGGGCTAACGACGTTATAGGCTAGTTTAAATGGTCACTTTACACACGTGTAACATTCACCAATTCTACCCATGATTGACAACCTCACTACTCAAATTCTTGGAACTCCTTTATATATGATCCAATTTCGAAACATTGTGCTTGAATGCCCAGACTTCCATATTCTTCTTCATAAATATTGAGATGTCAAAAAATATATGAAAAATAACTCCTATAATTAGAGATAATCCAGATTTGTGAACAATTATTTGGACAAACTCAATATGTTTTAAGTCAATGAAAACCTGAGTATCAGAGACACATAATGAGACATGATTGGTACCTACCAATTTCTCCAGAAAATAATGATGGAAGAAACAAATAATGAAAAGGGGAATCCTGGCTCCACAACATAAAGATGTGGGATTTAACGAACTGAGGATCTCACCTCAGGTTGCTGTGGCAAGGAACCGTCCAAGATATTCCAGTAAAACGATCAACATTCAGTACGAAGAGACACCAGAAAAAAACGAAAAGGTTTTAACAATTGAACATTAATGTATAATAGATTAACAATTATTAATTAAAAAAGGATGTATAGGAATATTTATTAAATCTAGATTCTACTAAAATTCTAATTATTTTGTATAATGATGTAAAATATACGAAAACTTTTATGAAGAATGTTAAAAGACATCGCAACGTAATATTGTTTATATCTTCATACATAGGAATTCCTTTCACCATAAAGTATGTCTCGATATTCCCCTTAAGGTCTTCAGGAATTTGGTGGAAAGCTTTTTTTGGAAGATATGTTAGACGAATTTTACCCTGAAAATAAATATACCTACACTTAATATATTATTGAAAAATCAATATTATCATTCATTAAATGACAGTTTTTTTATTCTTCAAAATAAACGTACTGCTAATGAACGTATTTTTAAACGCAGTATTAAAGTCGCATTTATTCTTCTTTTTTACCATAGTTTTAAAACAGAAAATCAAACTTCATACTTGAAATTTTAATTTTGATAATGAGCAATAACTAAGTTATCATTTTTCGATTACGTTTAACAAACCTTCTCTAATAAATTGATTGTTGGCAATAAGTTCTCTATTTGATGGAAAATTAATTATAGTGACCCATTATACTGAAATGCCGCAAGGATCGGGGAGGTTTACACGTATACACATACGGAAGTGACATATTTAGATTAATAGGCTCGTGTCGAATTATTGAGAAAGGTCTGACAGAGAAATGTATTATGATATTATAGACATCCCTCTAAGAGCGAGGGATAAAGGCGTGTAGCTGAAATGAAGCCTGAGGGAGGAAATAAATTATTGGCGTTGATAATACTTATTTATTAATTCTCATTTGATATCTTCAAACGATATTTTGCGACATTTATCAATAATTAAAATATTTAAAAATTCTTGGAAATATCCGGTTTTCAACTCATATCCAGCATTTACAGGAGGCCAATTTATAAAGAACTCTACTAAGCCAACGCAATACTGGCTTCATGTAAATAAGCATTTCCGTGTCATTTTTCCGTGATTTGAGAGTGCATTGGCGTCGTGTAAGTGCCACATTGTAGCAGAATAAAAACCGTATGTACAGTCAATCTAATCAAAAAAATATATATAATTATGTACCTACATGAAATGCGGTAAAATACCAAGTATTCGGCTGGTTGAGAATCGTTTTCACTGTACATAAGTACACACAAGAAAAAGTATTTAAGACGCCTTTAAAATATGGTATTAGAGATGGATACCTCATATTCCTTCGTTTGTAAGATACATAAACGTATACATTGTTCGTGAGATATACAAGTGTCCATCCTCCAGGAACAAGCATAGTAAAAAAATCTACAATATCCATAAAAGCGATACATTTATAGTTAAGAGAAAAAAGAAGAAGAGGGTCTTCTACAAAATAAACCAAATACCAAATAAAACAGTTAACGGGATCCACGTTAAACGATGCCTGTAACTTGGGCCGGGACCGGAAGTGGGGAATAGCGAGTCCCAGAAGTCCCGAGAGACCATTACGCAGCACTGAGCAAAACGAGGAAGAAGATATTTAATTTGAAAGAAATTGAAAAAGATTCCTAGTGAAATTCCTCTTTTCGTATTCCTTTCATAATAATTTATCATTGAAAATTATAATTTATCATCCTCTAGAGTTCTTTGGAAATTCTTCGCTAAGGTTTCTAATATTTCAATTTAGAATCAACTTCAATTGAAAATTTATTTTAATATAAATTTCCCGTTATTCTGACAGTCTTGAAGGTAGGTATAACGAAATAAACAAATGGGCGATTAAACGCAACCTACCTATAATCAAATTTATAGATACATCATTTAACGTCTGGCGGTGTCAAAAGTCTGCGTGATCGGAGGGCATGTATGACTAGATGTATGGATGTGAAGGAGGCGAAGAGTGTATGTCAGGACAGAAGAGTGTGGCGTTCCATCCTCTCTGCCTACCCCTGCAGGAAAACTGCAGGGGTAGGCAGAGAGGTACCATCAGGTAGTAGTAGTAGTAGTAGTTTACGTTACCACGTGTATGATTTACAGGGATCTTCCTCGAAAGACATCTAGAGCAAGACCAAAAAAATCATGGATGCTACAGAAAGATAACATGCTTCGAAGGCACGGCCTAGGTGTCGTTTTATATTATAGAAGGACCTACAACCTGAGGACGAGGAGAGCTGACCTTAACAGTCTACAAAGACGATAAGTTGGGATGGAGCTAAGAAGAAAACGTGTGTGATTTACATGTCTTTTTTTTAGATGGGAATTGCATTTATTATTAACCTTGCGTATTATGTACAAGGTTTATAGATCACTAAGATCGATAAAAACATTTAAATGTAAGTTTTATTTATTGTTTCGGCATTAACTTTGTGGTAAGACATGTTACAATGATTAAAGAAAACACTTGTTTTTTACCACTTGAGTTTTATTAAAGACTACATGTTTCAGAAGTTAAACTTCCATCATTCAGGTCTGTATAATAACTAAAATATAAAATTGTTCTATAAATAAGGAGAGGGGAATGTTAGGGGGAGGGGGTTAGTCAAGGGGCGGAGTTTGAAAACAAAAGAAAAATGGAAAGCAAACGTGAAGAATTTCGAAAGAATATATTATTTAATAAATTATTATGAGATTTCAAGTTTTTTTGGATTTCTAAATTTTCAAAATAATTCATGATTTGGCCTTTATGTGGAACAAGGTATAATAATTTTAATTTATGAGAGTGGAATGAGTGATTTGTATCTATTATGTGATATGCAAATCAATGAGAGTAATCAACACATCATTAAGGAGTCATAATATCAAATAAACGTCTGGCTAACAAAGCCTGCAGACTTATGTTAAACTTTACACTAATAAATTAAAAGCGCTCGAAGTCAAAGCTCGCTGAGGCCGAAATCTGACTAAATAAACAGATACTCGGCCTGGAACCACCGCCGCCCTCCTCCAAATGCGCGCCAGGCGGCACCTAACACTACGTTTAGACAAGAGCTGATTTAAAATGCTAATATCTCCCTGATACTCGACCCGAAGTCTGAACGTATGTCTACTGTGGCAAAAACCCGTGGGCATTAGTTTTCTATTGTTTTTATTTTTTATTAAAACTCTTTCCGCCTCCATAATGTTGTGATTAGCGTGTTTGGTTACTATGTGCGAGATTCCGGGTTCCAATCCATGGCGAGTGAAAGAACACTTTTTTTTCATTTTAAATTAAAGTTTTACTTGGTAAATAGCACTATGTATTTCCTAAAATAGATATTTGTTTTGACGTAATCATATGGCAAATTATTGAATTTTTTCATGTGTGGGATATGGGTAACTGACACGCCACAACTGGACATCGAGTGAGTGAAGAAAGGATAGTTAAAGACAATTTATGAGGCGAATGTGTTTTATAATAGAAGCAGAGGAAGACCGAGGAAAACTTGGCACGATCAAGTAATCCAAATACTTGAAAGTGGTCAGATCGGGAGTAGGAATAATCGGCGTGTATGTATGTATATATGTACGAATGCGGAAGAGGCGAATATCATGTGGAAAGACAGAATGGTGTGGTGTTCTATTGTCTCCGCCTACCCCTGCGGAGAAACGACGTGATGGTTAGTTAGAAAGTTGATCAAAATATTGAAACGGTGGTTTTAGTACTTATTTGTTCTTCTGTTCAATTGCCACGGTGTATGGGCGATTGTCCACTACACGGGATTTCAACAACTTTTGACAAAAAGAAACGCGTCACGTATTAAGATATACATAAATAAATGTAGAATTCAATCCAACAAAAACCTTGTTTTATTTTGGATATATTACCCAACAATTTAATAATTTAATAGTTTCTTATGTTACGTTGGTATTTTTCATAAATTTCAAATATCTCAAAAGCTATTAAAACATTCGGCCATACATTGTGTACATAAAATTCTTGCATTTGCGTACCCTACCTCGTCCTGCCGGGAACACATCGAGTTTCCAATAACCCTGTATGCAAAAACATTATATAATACGGAGGATCAGTTGCTGGTATACGTAATATTTAGTGTCATTATTTTGCGTGCTTTTGTCCTGGCACAGAACACAAAGCACAGCACACAGTACAGCGGTAGCGGGTAGAATCACAAACAAAACCTTATCTCACTACATTGTTCATCATACATTTCGAACAGAAATTGGAGCATTACTTTGAGCTTTAAACACATGACATAACAGAAATTCTACCTTATAAACTTCTCTAAAATAAAATTACTGAAGAGAATTAACTGGCATAAAACGACAAAATAATGAACCAAGTACTGCTATATGGGAAAGAAAATGACTAAGAAATTTAGGAAGGATAGGATAGGAAAAATCACGTCTTCTCATACATACTACAACTACCATCACGCCGTTTCCCTGGTGTAGGCAGAAAGGATGGAACGCCACACTCTTCTGTCCTGACATACACTCCTCGCTTCCTTCACATCCATACATCTAGTCATACATGCCCTCAGATTACGCAGACTTTTGAAACCGCCAGATTTTAGCTTCTGATTGATCTGATCGCGCCAAGTCTTTTTCGGTCGTCCTCGTTCTGTTTTCCCTCTCACATTCGCCACATATATTTTCTTAGTCATTCTCTCGTTATCCATTCGCTCTACATGTCCATACCACCGTAAAGAACTCTTCCTAATCTTTTCAATTATTCCTTGTTCAGTCTTACATTCCTTTCTTATAACTTCGTTTTTGCTTAGTTCTCATACATACTAAAGGAGATAATCCAGATTTGTGAATGAGTATTTGGACACACTCAAATTGTTGAGAATTCTGTGTTTGCGAATATCCCCTTTAGCAGGCAGCGAGTTCAGCCACTTGATTTGATCGATAAACGCTTCATAAATTGGATATAAAACCAATAATAACATTGAGTGGGAAGGGGGGTAATTTTGCTCATTCCTCGAGTCGGCCGTTAGCTAGAATATTAAATGCAAAATAATAAAGGCGAGCCCAGTTTTGCCAATAAATCCTTTTTATCGCAGCTTTGTTTCTCGAAGGATAAATTATCAAGTTTTAAAATACACCCTTGGGGAATTTCACGGACCGAAGCACTTCATTAGGTTTGTATCTGTAATATCACAATTAGGCACATCTTTCAATATCAAGCAAGAAAACGAACTTAAGGATTATTCATCAAACATTCAGGCTACAACTTGAGACTGCGAGGGAATATTTTGTATGGCATAAAGATACTTCAAATTTATTAAGAGAAATAATAATTATTTTTTTTATCAATTTCATTCACCTAGTTGAAGTAAGACACGCCTC
>NW_028281154.1:402500-465000 GCF_059751285.1 Brachycentrus maculatus
ATGTTACTGCGTGGTTAGAAAGTGTAGACCGCCAAAGTACACACATCAAATCAACACGAACATTGCACATACTGATAGCAATTCTACTACGAGTACATACTGTACTAACTGTAGCAGAATCAGTTCTCAATTGTTTGAGTAGTGTACTCTAACGGACTAGTGAGCAGGGCTTCACGAAGCCTCAAAGGAAATGTCCTTTGACACAAGCAAAGTGACATACTCAAAAAGAACGCCGGATAAGAAACAAACATGACATAACTTCAAACGCCATGACGTTTAGTGGCGTTTTGCGTTATACAAGAAGACGCTGTATCAGAGAAGTCAGCTTCAGCTAATTTCTTTCATACTTGACCCGATTCAGCAAAATTTTCCTCGAACGTAAGTTTCGAAGTAGCTAGTGAAACCGCTTCATGATTACATTCATTCATAGCGATAAACACTCCAGTACACATCATACATACCCGGCTCCTTCTACGTGTTTCCGACACTGACGTTTATAGGGATTTTATTGATGAAACAAGACACTAAATATGCGTAAGCAAAGTTTAAGAACATCTTAGTTGATTAATATCTACGGTAGACAGTAATCGTATTCGATATCTTGTCAAAACTTAGAATAGGGTAGTAAACGATTGATTGAAACTAAAGCAGTATGAACAGATTTCAAAATGAAATGTGAGAAAAATAATAAAACATACTTTTAAAAATATGACATTATAAAAACTTGATTGAGGAGATATCGTTTTATTATTCAAATCATCAAAACGCGTAGGTTTTGTTTTATTTAAAAAATTGCAAACATCGTTAGCAATAGCCGTCAGAAAATATTCTCCTACGAACGAAATATTTTTGTCGAAAACATAAAGAAATAAGCCTTTTTTTAAGCATTCGTTTATATAATTACATATTTCTTCGTCGTGATTTTTAAACAAATTACGATAGTAAAAAAATGTATGAAATATTCCTTTATTTCCATTACAAATACTGAATGATGGGTGATATCATGGATTTATCTTAAGGCCGAGATCTCTAGACGATCAAATTCAGGTACCGGTCCAGGGTAATATGAAATAAATATTAGACTGAAAAATCACTAATTTTTATTTAGCCCCTCTTGGGAATCGAACCCGGGACCTCCAACATGGTAGATACTCAGTTACTTTACTATATGTCAAATCAAGGGCTTATTTCCAAATCAATTCGAAAATTCGAGTCGCTTTTCAATAATTGAATGGTATTTTTTTTTATTTAAAAGAAGACGCGAAAGCGCAAATAATAGAACCGAGATAATTAAACAATCATTTGGAAGTCGAGTAGCCGCTCGGTCTTTCTTCGTAGAAAATGAATCGCGATAAAGGCCCGGTTCCCGGTTCTTGGAGAAAAGACCGCAGCGGCGGAGGGACTCATTAAAAGCTGAAAAGACCCGAGGACGGCGGCTGCCGGGTCCTCACTTCTGTCGCCATTCAAAGGGTGTAATCAGAGTAAGGAGGTCCCCTTATTAATCCTCCTCGCCAGGCCGCGATCCGGAGGAATGGGGACAACCGAGAGAAGCGGAATAAAATAATATAAAACGTTATATACATTATTATGATCAACATTTTGAGTGTGTCTAAATACTTGTTCACAGTTCTGGATTATTTCCAATCGTAGGAGTTATTTTTCATATTATTTTTTGACATCTCATTAAAGATGAAGAGGAATATGGAAGTCTGGGCATTTTCGAGGCTTACGACCGTCATAGGCTGGTTTAAGTTAGTGATCACTTTAAACACGTGTGACATTCACCAATTCTACCCATTATTGACAACCACACTAATTGAAAAGCATTTTTTTAAAAACTAAGTTGCGAAATATATTGCAAATATGAAACAAAATTGTATCGCGATTTTACTGTTAATTTACATTTCAAATAATTACATTTCAACGTAGATGAAGAAGAATATGGGTATATGACTTAAGTATTAAACCACCCTAATTAGTACAGTAGGGTCGGGGTTGATGAAAAAAAACCCCGTCAACAATGTGTTAATAGTATGACTAACACAAAAATATCATATTTTCAAGTCCATTAAAGGCGGTACAAATAAAATTTCTTTTAAGCTCGTAAAATTGAAATAAGGTATTTAGAATAATCTCACTTTTCCTTCATTCAAACACATTTCACCTAGAAATATTTACAATGGATAGTATATAACGACATTTTGAGTGTGTCCAAATACTTACTCACAAATTTAGATTATCTCAACTTTCTCTTTGTGTACCCCTGCGGTGAAGCGGCGTGGCGGTTAGTTAGTTGGTCAAAATTAGAGATAGACGTTGTTTGAATTCTCCAGTAAGCATAAAAAGTTCCCATAGTAGGGCGTTATTAAAACCTAAGTCATTACTAGTTACTTCGCGTCAGTGGAAGTAATTTTTAATAATGGTTCCGCATATCCCTTTCTCCCTTGCAGTGCCAGCATGACAGGGACAGAGGCGTTATCCAGTCGTTCGCGTTATCCTCTCTCCTTTGCTGGTAACAAAGCAGTGTGACAGGGATAGTATGTTGATCCAGCCACTGTTATTACCAAATTTACTGTTATATTATTTTCCGACCTTTTTTCGTACGTAGCAAGGCGACGTACCAGGCATAGTACATAAATATGTTTAATAATGGTGATCCGTCAGCGAAAAATACAATTTATTTCAAAGTAGAACGACTATTAGAATTAAATTCTCGATTTCTACTGTTTATTACCAATTTTGTATATCCTAAAGCAGAACTCAAACAAACAAATAAATTCAACAGAGTAAAGAAATTGCGACCTGTCTTAAAAGAAAAACGTACCAATCCTGCATACGTGCATACTGGACACACACAGTGAACACATATGCACTAGAGACTATGCGGCTGTCCAAACTTAAAACACAGTAAGGGACATTTTTTTGCATTTTTGGACTAAGTAGAATCTACTTAGTCCAAAAATGCAAAAATAAAGGAACTACAAAAATTGTCCTTTACTGTGTTTTGAGTTTGGACAGCCGTATGGCTTCGACATAAATAAAGAAAAGCTCAAATGCACACAGCGATCCATGCTTGGTTTTAAGCCTGAGCGATTAGAAATAACGAAATCAGGAATAGAACCAAAATAGAGGATATCATGGATCGCGTGGCAAGAACTCAAGTGGCAATGGTCGAGACATATTTGGAAGACAGGACCCCACAAGATGGACCCCAAATTTGTCGAGATATTTTTTTGAATTACCTAACGTCCAAGTGACTCTGAAATCTATCTACGGCTTATGCTACACCGTTTATCATGTCCCTACTCAGGCTTCAACTTTAATTTTCATAGCCTATGCCTAATCGTGAGTGGATTTGCTCTTTATGTTTAAAGTTACTATAATGTCATGTAATTCATGAGTGAAAATTCTAGGCAAAAACACTCGCAATTTGTTGAAGAGATGTCGGAAGACCCCAAAAAATATGGTTCGACAACATAGCCACTGTGGGGAGTGGAAATTGGCTGCAAATAGCAAGACCGAAGGCAACGGAAGAGACTTATTTATATCCAGCAGTGGAGAATAGAAGGCTAGAGAAGAAATAGAAAAATAAAGCAGAACAGTTATTAAAATTACTTCCGTTAAGCTACGCTTTAAAGATAAGTCAGGACTCTTAGGGCTTAGGTAGTAGTCTTTCGCGCTGACATGTCCGCATTAGCGAACCTACGCCTTTTATCGGGCTCTATTATTCTTAAATGGGCGGGACAGCGCGTACGCAGTCCCGACTACCAAAAATTACGCGCCCGAGTTATCCGCATTAGGGATAATCGCAAGGGTCAGCCCAACCGTAGTGCAATGGAAGAGCCTCGCCCTGGGGGAACCGCCGTGTTGATCACGGTATCCCCTACGCCAGGTAAGTATGCCCATGCTCGGTATTGCCGGGCTATATAAACCAGAGATAGAGGCGTAACGCAAGCGTGTTGCGAACGAATGTGGCGCCATCTGTCGTGTGAATAGCCAATTGAACTTGCGTTATGCATCGTGTGCAGCACCGATGACACCGCTGAATAAGGAACATTTTATTTGTGATTGCCGCTACAAGTGCAGTTGAAGGAATTGGGTCCTTTCGGCGAGGTTTTTAAACTCGGTATCATAATGCATTTTATTATTGTCTCCTTTCATACATCATTCGATAAAAGCATGTTTATTTCAAATTCAATTACATAATACAAATAAATTCTCGTTCGTTGCAAAATATTATTAAATTATTTAAGTAGAATAAAAAGTAATAATAAATAATGAAATTTCGTTTTCATTGAAAACAACAGGCGCCGTGACGTATTCGGGTAGATATTCGACTTCAAAACTGGCGTTCCGGGTTCGATTCCCGCCAGTTGCAAAATGTATTTTAAAAAAACTTATCCTTAATCGGTCTAGGTATTAAAATGTATTTATTTTCACATCTACCTTCCATTTCCTAACTATTCTACCTGCAGAAAAGTTTGTAATTCCTTTTAAAAAGTTTCATCATACGAGTATGAGTAGCAGTCTACGAAATAAGTTTTGAATCTTTAGACATTTAAAGTATAGTAAATTCACCAAATCTTTGATAAAATGTGTTTGTTGGATTAAATTTTAACAAATCAAACACATTAAATCTTTGATAAAATGTGTTTGTTGGATTAAATTTTAACAAATCAAACACATTTACACATTATACAATGTATGTTTATGTAATACGGATGCAAATGAATAGAATTAGGTACTTAGTTTTTAACCACTTTTTATTGGTACTTTTCTCCAACCGGTTTCGACGACGTCATCACCAGGGCTAAACATGTACGTTTAACCCAGATGATGACAAGGTTCTTGACAAAACTGGTTGTAGAAAAGTACCAATAAAAAGTGGTTTAAAAAAGTAATTTTATTTTATAAAGAGAATAATCTTTTCAGGAATCTATTATATATGGTAACTGAAGAGCAGATGGAGAAGATTAAAATAAAATGAATTTTATTGAACCAAAATCACACAAAACTAATTAGGGAAAATATACAAAATACACAAAACAATCAAGAAAATACTAACTAGGCTCTGGTTGGTCGGGCGACTGCTCATCTCGGAACTGCCGCCCATTGCAGACGTTGAAGATCCACCAGCGGGTCATACGGTCCCGCCCTGCACTCGCTACCAGACTCCCATTGAGTCTCGGAGGAGGTAAACCTTTACCACTCAATCAACTCACATAGATCCACAGAAGGCAAAGATCACCGTGGTATCGTTCAATTGAAAAATACTATATGCGATTCTTGAAAATAATCGATAAACTTCAAGTCAATATAAATGAAAAGATTTGAAAATATTTTTAAGAAATCACATACACGTTATTTATACATTCGGCGTTTCATTTGAAGAACTCCATTTTAATTTATATATTGAATCTTAAAGTCAAATACTGATTTTTAGAGTCTGCTAAATTGTATTTTATCATAAAAAAACGTATAAAAATAAAATTTTATACAATTGTTAAGCCTTTTTATGGAATTTTTAAACTACTCACATAAGTTTAAAAATTCCATAACAAGGCGAAACAGTTTTCACAAATTTAGTTTTATGTGATTTTAATAATAAAATACAATTTAGTATACTAACATTTACACGTTTGTTACGAGTTGTTTATCCGGACGAATATGCCTCGTTTTTTATTAATTTTAATAAATATGACAAATATCATAGTTTTCGTTACTCGGATATCACACGCGAATTCACAGCCCGAAAACTTAGCAAAAAATAATTAATAGAAAATAAATTATAAAAACTGTAGGTCACGTCACCAACAGACGTACAAGTCAATCACACGGGACATTACTGTAGTTTTATTTAGCAACAATACAGACCACAGTTGTGTGTACCATGATAGGGATAGGAACAATGATCCGTCATTCGTATTCACTGCCACTAGCAGACGTCGAAATGGGCGCTGGTCGCTAGCTGGACGAGGCATTGAATAATGTTGACAAACCAAATAACACACGAGCGAAACGGCACAAGTCGGGAGTCGGGAAGTAACAAACACAATATATTACGAGTAGTACGATTTACAAGTCCTACAAACGCTTCCGAGTTCTGAGAAATGGAATATCGAAAATAAGTTTAGGCAAATCGCTCACTCCTTTCAACAACGTTAAATATCAAAAACCGTCAATTTTCAGTTGTGCATGTTTTCGGAATGCCCAGGAAATGTACTACAATATATACCAGCAAAAGCGGCATATTTTTAACTTAATATTTACCCGCTTTAGGGCAGAAAGTGTTGTTTTTGCATTTTGAAGAAAAAGTATTGTTTAATTATTTTTTAAATATACTAAATATTTTTCTAATGGAGAAAAAACCTCCACGTTTAACCTAAAAAGATCTGTTGCACAGCAAAAAGTTCAATAAGTAGCTTGATATTTATTTTTAATACATTTCATTATATTCTTAAACTTTAAAAACGATCTCCTGAAACATCAAGTTTTTTGATATATGACGTTGTTGAGGAGTGACCGAAATTAGCTTTAAAAATATTTTATCTTGTCCCGAAAAAGATTCCTATAAACTATTAAGAAGGCAGCAAAAATATGCATGGATAATTAATTTGTATGGTAATCCATCGTCTTTTTCACGGGATTTTTATTAATGTATCAAAAAGCATCATGCATATATTATACTTACAAGTGAAGTCAATCAATTTTTATTTTAAGTTTTACTTAGTAACTACTACTATTTCTTAAAATCTATTGAGATGCGTGTTTCGATGCATTTAGCATCATTATCAAACACTGTTTGTGAAGCCAAGTCTAAATAAAAATAAGAAACAGCTCATACCCCCTCTTCAACCTTCTCATACTACACATTTTAGAGTTGTGCCTCAAGGACACAACCATAAATTTAGACTTGGCCTCATTTGGCGGTGTTTGAAAATGATGCTGAATGCATCGAAACACATGTCACAATAGATTTTAAGAAATAGTGGTATTTAATAAGTAACACTAAAATTAAAAATGGATAGATTTTTCCACAAAGTGACTACCGAATCAATTAATGAAAAAATTCATTCAAATTAATTTACTGATAAACACAGATTTCGGCGTTTACATACATAAAAGTAACCCTTATTTTGCACTTGTTTGTAATTTAACACTTGTTGGTAATAATCATTAGAGTAACGTTAGAATCCCAACCCAAGTTATCTTCCTTTCCCACACCGCTTACATAAATCGTTTACTTTTAAAACGGTATCGTAAAATAAATGTGCTTATCATCAGGAAAGAACAAAAACGACGCTTTTATAAAATATCGAACCGATAAACTTTGACTGTTTGGGCCCTGAGCCGCCATACGTGATCCTGAATGGTTTATCTTCCGGCGAATTTTGATGAATCGCTCGTGTTGCAATGAAATGTGACATTACAACACGTAAATATGTGTCAAAAGGTAATGGAATATTCAGAAACAGATTCATTTTTAAACTCATTGATAGTATTGACAGCTAATACATGTGGATTCTCTGAATGATTAATAATAACTTCATTAATTGATTCGACAGTCACTTTGTGGTCCAATTTAAATTTATGTTTTACTTGGTAAATATCAATTTTTCTTAAAATCTATCGTGACACGTGTTTCGATGCATTCCACATCATTTTCAAACACAGTACAAGAATCTAATTCTAAATATTAGAGTTGGGTCCTTGGGATGTTGAAGGTTGAAGAGGGGTAAAAGCTGTTTCAGATTATTATTTTTTTACTATTTATTTCTTATCAGTGGGAACATAGACAATAGGGGAAGGATTTAGTTATTGTCATATTGTTAATTATGGGTTTATTATTTTTGTATGAATTTCTTTTGATTAAAAATGTTTACGACTTTTCGTATGAATTATTTTTAGGAATTCTACTTTATTGATTAAAATAATAATTGGATGCGATTCGAGGGGTATTGAATGTTCTTGTGATGGACAAAACAAATAAATATAAATAAAACCCTTATCCGCACCCCAATGGTGGATAGGGCACTGCGTCATATAAACGCAGTGTTATCTTGATCGTTTACACATCAAGGAAAGGTGATCAGCCCTCCGCTTCAGGTACCAGTCCAGGGTAATATTGAATAAATATAACAGTGAAAAAATCACTCATATTTATTTTACCACCCCTGGGAATCGAACCCGGATCCTCCAGAACGGTAGCCGACCATGCTGACCATTACACTACGGAGGCGGACAAAACGAACAATAGCGAAAACCACAGAAGACAAGTAGACTCATCGTCCACCAAGTCATTGATCACGATATGAATGCAGTCTGCATATTAAAACGATTGCACAAATAGAAGGTATCAAACAGAAACAAATAAAAAACGGGTGTACGCACCATTTGTGTTAAAATATTGTGCACAAGAATCAAAGGTCTACTCATACGCTACACATATAACAGAAAAAATAAATACTTATTTTGTTTTATTAGATAATACATTAGTTCACGCCCCGGTGTTGAAGAACCCATTCTCACAAAATAAGGCAGTAAATTGTTTTTATATCCAAGATAGTATAGGTAGGTATTACTGCGCAGTTAAGACTACCTACAAAATATTGGTTTAAGTAACCGAAAAGTGGATTGGGACACGGCCCTACATAATAAATCCGAAAAGTACCGTTAATTTTATTTCACAAAGTCACGACATTTACGAAATTTAAATGAAGACAGTAAGCAATTGTGCGAAAGGGAATAAGGAAATATTATTAAGTGTTAGAGAATAACTAGTATTACGTGAAAGTTTCTCAGAGCAATAAATAAAAATGTTTGACATTTCACCAGTCTTAAAACGAGATAAAAAAAGGTAATATTGCTTTTTGATGTCTCAACATAGAAGAAGAATATGGAAGTCTGGGCATTTGGGTGGCTTACGACCGTCATAGGCTGGTTTGAGTGATCATTTTCCACACGTGTAGTATTCACCAAATTCTTGTAACTTCTATATATATATATATATATATATATATATATATATATATATATATATATATATATATATATATATATATATATATATATATATATATATATATATATATATATATATATATATATATATATATATATATATATATATATATATATATATATATATATATATATATATATATATATATATATATATATATATATATATATATATATATATATATATATATATATATATATATATATATATATATATATATATATATATATATATATATATATATATATATATATATATATATATATATATATATATATATATATATATATATATATATATATATATATATATATATATATATATATATATATATATATATATATATATATATATATATATATATATATATATATATATATATATATATATATATATATATATATATATATATATATATATATATATATATATATATATATATATATATATATATATATATATATATATATATATATATATATATATATATATATATATATATATATATATATATATATATATATATATATATATATATATATATATATATATATATATATATATATATATATATATATATATATATATATATATATATATATATATATATATATATATATATATATATATATATATATATATATATATATATATATATATATATATATATATATATATATATATATATATATATATATATATATATATGTATAGGTATATATATATTTTAATTTTTTTATTTTTTATTATTATTATTATTATTTTTTGACATCTCATCAAAGATGTAGTTGTAATTGGAGATAATCCAGATTTTGTGAACAAGTATTTGGACACACTCAAAATGTTCTATATACATATATGGTTCAATTTCTAAACATAGTGCTTGAATCACTAGAATTTTACTAGAGACATCTATTGGTGACATGAAAGAAGCTTTTTTATTCTTTCTTTCATTTGTATGTGAGCTCCGAATCCTGGATTACATTCAAAATGTAAATAAATTAACTGGTCAAATTATTAGCTAAAATAATAAAATGAAAATAATATTTTCTAGCGTTTCTCATGTATGGCATTATAATCCAGGATTCGGACCCCACATGCAAATGAAAGAGTTTCTTCATCAATGTTGAGATGATGAAAAATGATAAAAAAAAACTCTTATAATTTGAGATAATCCAGATTTGTGAACAAGTATTTGGACACACTTAAAATGTTGGGAATAAAAAAAGCTTTTCCGCGTAACTAAGTAACCGAAAATAAGAGACAGTTTTTGAACGTTTTCTGTCGAGATTTTTCCGTCGGAGAAATGCGATACAGCCGGCTGAATTATTATCATTAATGGGGGTGTGCGATGGCTTTGATGGTGTGGGAGTGAAGGGTTGGTCGACAGACTGGCGACCGCGAGGGTGGTCCGGTACCACTGACACGGATGAAGAATTTATTAGGTCTGAATTTATGTATAAAGGGACCACTGAACGATGCACTGGCCTAGAAAATTTTATTGGGTGAAGGACAGTACGCAGTTCAAGCAGAACGTGAGAGATAAATGAGTGTCCTATTTGTTCATAAAATGAAATATATAATATTTTGTATATTAAAAGCATTGTTAACTTTGTGGTATGGTAATATAACACTTTCCTTATCAAATTATTTTTTGACATCTCATCAAAGTTGAAGAAGAATATGGAAGTCTGGGCATTTACGGGGCTGACCGCCATAGGCAGGTTTAAGTGATCACGTGTAACATTCACCAATTCTACCCATTATTAATCTGTAATTGGAGATAATCCAGATCTTCTGAACAAGTATTTGGACACACTCAAAATGTTATAAATAAATTATCTGGTCAAATTATAAGCTTAAATAATAAAAATGAAAATGATATTTTCTGGCGTTTCTCATGTGTGTGATTATAATCCAGGATTCGGAACTCACAAACTTATAAAAGAGTTTCTGCTCAATAAAAAGCTTATTTTCAGCTCACCAATAGATGTCTCTAGTGAAGTTCTAGTGATTCAAGAACAATGTTTCAATATTGGTTCATATTTATAGAACTTCCAAGAATTTGAGTAGTGTGGTTGTCAATAATGGGTAGAATTGGTGAATGTTACACGTGTGTAAAGTGATCACTTAAACCAGCCTATGACGGTCGTCAGCCCCGTAAATGCCCAGACTTCCATATTCTTCTTCATCTTTGATGAGATGTCAAAAAATAATATGAAAATAGCTCCTGTAAGAGATAATCCAGATTTTGTGGACAAATATTTGGACACACTGAAAATGTTGTAAATAATAAAAATACGTTGGTATAGATCACATATTTATCAACTTTAAAAATATATATATAAAAAAATAAAGTGATGTTGTGATAAAAATACATTTGAAAGATAATGATAAAAACATGCTCATTTAACCCTTTGCTGCATCGTGTATCAAATTTGTTACATAGCCAAAAGTTTGTGTTAAAACATATATCAATATCTCATAAGGATAATTATTGCATGTTGTTGCAAATTTGATACATAAATATTTTCTTTATTTTTCTTTGTAAAAAGTTTTTCATTCTTTTTAATTTGTTTTTCTTCCAATGTTTAGAGTAAGATACTATAGTTTTTTATTATTATTTGAAATGAAAAAAATCATGCAATGAAGGGTTAAATATTGTCAAGTGACTAGTGCTCGTATCTATGAAGCTTCCATGTATACCAAGAATGCAATAAGTTTATATTGTGACTGTCAGAATGAGAATTTGCTAGGGGAACTTTTCAAGATAAGTCTTGCAACACTTGCGCTAAGCTGAGCATTATAAACAAGTACCATTATAACATAAGTTTCTCTGTGTATCGGGAACAGTCTCTGAACAGTGTTCACGGAATAGTTAAATCAAATAGCATGAGATTGGAAGATAACTTAGTTGAACACACACAATATTACGATATTCAATTTAGGAGATGTATCGTCTAACTATGTGGAAAGTTCAGTTCAACAATGGCACTAACTGTTTAATTTATTTATTTTTATTTTATTTATTCGGAAATTGTACAGCTGTACATTAAAAAAAGTATAGTAACATAAAAAATAAAAAATAGTAACATTACCAATAATAAATATTACATTACATTAACAATGATAGTTACATTTATAAAAATAAAGCCAATTAAACAATTCGACATTTATGTTATAATAACTATTAAAACATTAAGAGATATTTTTTTTTAAAGAGTGCGAGTGTATGTGTGAGGAAGGGAGTAAAAGGGTAAGGGTATGGTTATAATAGGGTATGGTAATTAATAGGGTTAACACACAAAAAAGAAATTAAAAATTTAGACAATAATATTTTTTCAGAACTACAATATTTTTTTCTAACCCTTATCCGCACCCAATGATCCATATTGAGACAGTGTTATCTTGATCGTTACTTTCATGAAGGCAAGGTGATCTTGCGCTTCAGGGATCAGTCCAGGGTAATATTAAATAAATATTTGAGTGTAAAATCACTAATATTTATTTTCACCCCCTCTGGGTCATAACATATCAACGACTCTTTACTTTTCAAAACCACATTTCAATTAAAAAACAGTGTTTTATGAAAAAAAAACAATTAAGTAAAAAGTTATCTGGTAAATTAAGTTGCGACTAAATGAATACTTGACTTTAAAGGTGAAAAATAAAAAACGTTTGAAAATTGCCCGTCTTTTTTTTACGAGCTCGTCTAATGTGAAACTAGTGTATTTCAGGGGGTAAATACTATAAAGTCCAGGATGTCGCTTTGGCAATAAATAATTTTCACGAGACAATATATACGCGACGTGTCGGCAATATATACATTTTTGGAAATGGAATACGGAAGTGAGATCATGCCGCCATAAATCTACGGACATTTGTATTTAAAAGGGCGCGAGTGTCGTGTGAAATGTTCCATACATATTTCAAGCACGTCCCTATTGTGAAGCGCCACAAAGAAAACATTTTATCGAATGTTCATTTCTAACTGAAGGGACGAATTTTTCACTGAGCGCAGAAGGGGAAAATTTAATTTCCTATCATGACAGTTCGTGAATACGAATCCTACTTCACTATGGAGATAGGTAATAAATACGCCTTTATTGCGAAATTTCGACAAGATAAAGAGGCAGAGAAAACTGTAGAGTGTAAAGTATCTGGGCACTTTACTAGTCACGATTTTTTTCGTCGATTTCAAAGAACTGACTCAAAAAAACAATGATTAAAAATGTATGTCATCAACATGTTGTTAGTAACTGTACTCGATAAGGGGATATCGTAGTATTTTAATACATGCTTATATCATTAACTATTTAACTAAAGCATCCTATATTTATGTATGGAGCTAAGTATTTCACGTAAATAATGCTTAATAAATAATAATTGTTTTATGATTATAATAATAAAAAGAACACTTGTTTTTTACCACTTCAGAATTATATTGTTACGACTAGTTTCGGAAGCTACAGGTGCTCGCATCTACGGGTTTGAATATAAACTAAACAACGAATTTTATTATTTTTTAATGTTTTTATTTCAAATAAAATATACAATTTAATATTTAAAATATAAACTGAACAGTTAATATTCAAACCCGTAGAAGAAACCATCTGTAGCTTCAAAATTAGTCGTAACAATATAATACTCAAGTAGTACAAAAACAAGTGTTTTATTGATAATTTCATCGTGTCTTACCACAAAGTGAATGCCGAAACAATAAATAACGTTATTAACACTAGCCATAAATTATTTTCTTGTCAATAACATTTTTTTTTAAATCATATTACGAAGAAAATTCCATTCACTTTGAAACTTTTTAATACTTGTACGTGAAATAAATTTGTTTTATGAAAAAGAGTTTATCGAAAAAATATCTATCAGTAAAATACATTGTGATATTTACTGATTCATTCACAATTTTAGAATTAATATAACATATGGTGAAAACATTTTTTTCGGGATCACTTTAAGGTATGGAATTATAGCTAGCTACTGGTCTAATAAGAAACTTCTAAGTTAGCTGTATCCGATACAGCAAGATACAGGTAAGACAGGAACACAACTACCCACAATGTACATAGGTGCTACGTACTTAGTATAATTATTGGGCAGCCCACAAGGAAGGGCTGGTGTCTCTAGTACATAGACAAAAAGCAATAAAAATCGGGAAGTTTCAGAATACTTTATTCGGAACGACCCCAATTCAGGACGACCGTTATTTATGGGTGAATACAAACACGGGCTGAGCTCACCGACAGATTTAAGTTATTGATACATTTAAAGGGTAACCAGAAACCAGTAATGAGGGGTCGTTTAAGGAATTACATCGGTGTTATTGAAAATTAATCGAATATCGTTCAATTACAATTATTAAGCGCTTTTTAATAGTCTTACCCTAAAATAATTTCCTTTATTTTTCATATTATTTAGCTCATTTCAGAGAGTTGACTATTCCAAGGTAACGCAATTTAATAGATTTTTTTATATTTAATTTTTTTTACAAAATGCATATTTAAATATACAAAATAGTTAGTAAACATACAAAATATTGAAAACATACCGTTTCTACCTCTCTAATAAAGTATATGCTTGTGTTTAGAGAGGGAGTGCGTTTTACAATTTTTGTTTTTTTTTTAAACAAAGCAAATTATAACCAAGTAAATTAAATTAATAAAAAAATATTCCTCGGTATAGAGTTTAGGTTGGGGTGAGACTTATATGTTTTTAAAAAATTTGAATGAAGATGAATAAAAAAATACGTGTTGATTTTTTACCACCTAATATTAAGTAAATGTTTTAAATTTACACGTACGTTACTGGGATATATATATATATATATATATATATATATATATATATATATATATATATATATATATATATATATATATATATATATATATATATATATATATATATATATACATATACATATATATGTATGTATAACATGTTTAATTACTTCAAAAATAAATTTCCACGCAGTTTCATTGAAATGATAAAGGATATAATGCTAATGATACATAATTTGAACGGAATTTGTAATAATTATAATTTCGAAACAAAGCAAAGAAAAACAATGATTTATTAAATTTTGAAATCGCGCCATTTTAATATATGCGATAAATAAATTGTGGGGTTGAGTGCGTGCGTGTAATATTTACATTTTTGTAAGTAAATTGATTCTTATTCCAAATAGAAATGAAAATATTTTCAAAGTATTTTCTGGTACATCAACAGAGTACGACTGTTTCGCTGGCGAATATTTGATTTTGTACAATAAAGTCACACAAAGAAATCACAATATTACGCAGCTTCAATTTAAGAAATCTCGAAGGAAAACGCGAAGTCAATTTCGAATTTTGGGAATACGTGAATTTGATCTCTCTTCGCCATTTTTCTTAATATAAAATATCGATACGTTGTATTACGCGACATGGCTTTAACGGTAATGTGTTTTCCATTTCACTGTTGGAAAAACAAGAGCATCAAGATTTGACATCAAAAAGCGTTTTGAAAAGATTATTACGCCCATAAAGTAAAGGAAAACACTTCGAAATTTAATGAAACTATATTATTTATTGATTCGGCATTAACTTTGTGGAATGACATGATTATTTTATTAAAATTAAACACTTGAATAATCCACTAAATCGAGTTTTATTTTATTTACGACTAGTTTCGAAAATGACAATTGTTTTCATCTTCTGGTACAAATTAAAACATTAATAGATTTTTTTATATAAATAAAACAAAACTCGATTGAGTGGATTATTCAAGTGTTTAATTTTAATAAATAAATGAAACTACCTAGGAAACGTACCTTCTGAAAAATGGGGGCACATGTTGAATCTTAAATTGCTTCCACGATCGACTAAACAATATCTAACATTGTTTTATAATATCTGGTTGTAGATGTTCATATCACATTAAGAAATAATAATAATTTTATCAAAAATGTCAAAATACTTGAAAGCGGCCGGGTCAGGAGTCGTAATAATCGTCGGGTATGTATGAGGAGATGCATGTATGTGGAAGAGGCGAATAATGTTTGCAAAGACAGAGTGGTGTGGCGTCCGATTATCTCTGCCTACCCCTGTGGAGAAGCGGCTTGATGGTTAGTTAGTTTAGTTAGCTGCGTATCACATTTTTTTGGAAGGAATAAACCCGCAAAGTTACTACGTTATGAGAGGCCTGTATGCAGGCAGGATAGTGAAGGTACATATGAAAAATATATTACAAACACCCAGGTTATAATTACATGAGATTCTAAAATCACAAAAGATTAGAACATTAACAAAATATCGTTAGGATAAATAAATTGGTTAGAAGTCATGAATTGCGAAGATATTTCAGTGTGTTTTTCGTATAGAGGAAAAGAATTTGAAAGAATTCCAATCCTTATATATTGAGTATAGATATATACTAAGAGATGAAGGCTATTTTCCTCCACAAAACTCTGGCAAATAACAGATGGCGTTTTAAGTAGTATACGAAATAAATAAGTGAAATAAATAATTTTACTTAAAAAAGTAAAATACGAGTAGTTTGAATAGACCTACAAAATAATTTAATTTTCGGGGACAAATATTTGATTCGTGCTACGTAATCAAAAGGCTATCTCCAATCATCGATACTAATAGGAACAACTGCCATAGAACAAATGTATTACTTAATCGAGAGCTAAAATAGTGATCCATCTTCAGTAGGCAATTACCTAAGGGTTACTCCACATCCGCAAACAGTGTTCTCATCCTAGAGCTATTCAAATGATGGCATAGCCGACCTAGATAAATAGGAAGTAGAAAGCAATCTGATCGGAACACAATGGGATATACTGTACTCCTACTTTGCACCTACTCCTGCGAGTAGATTGTGCCGGTGCTAATAAAACTCTCGATACAACCACGCGAGAATAACATTACTTATACTGCGAAGAAATGGCCGATTAGGTCATAAGTAATAATCCCAAATATTCGCCGAACGAATCATTCGAATACCGAATACTAAAATGATGAACTATTCCGAGTATTCTAATATTTTTATAAAAATATCTGAAATTGACCAAAAAATAATGAAACGGAAGAAAAAGAGCATGTTAATTACAAACAAATTCATTTAAGATTTAAAAACTGATATTTCAAAAATAACAACGCGTTAAATTCGACCGAAACATTGTTTTGATGGAAAATACCATGTCAGTGGCGGTCGAAGTCGGTTTTATCGTTAATAAAGAATAATACAGCAAGTTTAACAAAGGATTTCTTTTTTTACGATATCGAAATCTCGGAAACTCATTGTATTTTGCGTGGCATATCTTCGCAGGTGCGATTACCGTTAACAAATGTAGAAATGGTATGGTCCAGCTGTCTTTGAAGTCTTTCTGGATCATCCATTTCGGCGGCTACTGGCTACCTGGATATCAACAATTATTACATACATGGTCATCAGTAATGAAATTTTCAATATATTTTTTATATATATTTTAATATTTTTATTCCCATCCCGCAGATATGGTTTCATTCTTTTTGGCATATTTTCAGTGGAAACTGGATTTTTTATCCTGTTTTTTAATATAATAATTATGCAACTACGATTTTGTGCTTTCTTTCAACCATTCGGCGCTTAACCGCTATCAACATTTTCTCACTGATTTAATTTTTTTGAAACTCCCTCTGCAGTAACCAAGTAAACACATCGATGCGTCCCAAAACTATATATTATACAATTCGGGTTCCAAAAATACGCAATTATTAATTTAAATAATGATATTCGAATTATAATATCAGATATTCGAATAATTGAATATCGAAAAGGTAACGAATATATTCGAATATCGAATATTCGAATACTCGATTTGGATCTCTAGTCATAAGGAAGCGATAAAAGAAATTCGGGAAGAAATTCTCACACCCTCCAAGTACCGAGTCAATAAAAATGCGACCTCTTTTGTCGAGATAATTTCCAGATGGAGTTAAATAATACGGAATTACGTTTTTCCATAGCGGCAGTACCTTTCAGTAATAAGGCATCTGAGATCTTTTATATTTTGAGAGGTTGGAGAGTTTTCTTGTTTCTTGCTCGTACAGGATGGAAATCATTAACGTAATAAGTTGGCAGCTGAATTCTGATTGTAATCCGAAGAATACGTATTTTTCTCTACGTTCCGATCTCAATTCTTTGTTATTTTACTATCATTATTATTTGTGCCGCGTTTTTTTATAAATAATATTTAAGAACTCATGTTTTATTGATTGTGATTGGTGATTATTATCTAGAACTACCCTTTAAAAGTTTTTTGTTGTTGTATGGATTCAAATAAGTCACCGTAAATATTAAATTTTATTTTATTCGTGAAAATCAATTCGTATAGTTTTTCATGATAATTCTGAAAACTGACTTTGTTGAATATATTTATACATTAAACAAACATACTTTAAAAATATTTTAACGTGTCCCGAGTCCATGAAGTAACGTCCATCCCTTGTGTTGTAGGTAACCATCCCGCCGCTTCACCGCAGGGGTAGGCAGAGAGAATAGAAAACCACACCAATCTGTATTTGCACACAATCTTCGCCTCTTTCACATTCATACATCTTCTCATACACATACGCCGATAATTCCCATTCCTGGCCTAACTGAAATACTTGCACATACCAAGTTTTCCTTGGTCTTCCTCTGCTCATCCCTCAGAATCCCTATGCCTATTAAAAAATAATACAAAAAAAATCGGCATTTACAAAGCATATGAATTAAGAATATTACTTAAAACTAAAGTTACATTAAGACTTAAGTCAAATTTGAGGTTAAAGTACAAACATATAAATTACAACAGAAACACGCAAAAAAAAGAAGCAGAGGACGACCGAGGAAAACTTGTCAAAATCAGGTATGTCGAATACTTGAAAGCGGCCGGGTCAGGAGTCGTAATAATCGTCGGGTATGTATGAGGAGATGCATGAATGTAGAAGAGGCAAAGAATGTTGCAAAGACAGAGTGGTGTGGCGTTCGATTATCTTCACCTACCCCTGCGGGAAAGCGGCGTGATGATTAGTTAGTTAGTTAGAAACAAGCAATCTGTAGTGATATTGTAAAAAAAAACTCTATAACATCGGCATCCGATGTACCTGAATTTGGTGTGTGTAGTTACATCGTAATTTGATGTAAGGAAGAGGTTTAACCCTGCCGCAACAGTTCCAATAGCAAAAAATGAAAAACGAACAAGGGTATAAGCCAGGCCTGGCCAACCCAAATTGCACCCCGGGGCCGCATCGACGGCCTAAAATTTTCCCAAGGGCCGCATACAGACATTAGAATTTTCTATAACAATGAATTTCTTACTTGATTTTTTTGTAAGTACATATTATAAATAATTTGAATGCAGAGGTAATCAGAAAGTACAATCAGGGAAATTGTGAAGAAAAAAAACATTCGTACGACCAGATGTGAGAAAAAAACACACTAATTAGGACACATAAATCAAACGATATAAACAATTTTATTTTAAATAAAACCAATTAATCAGTGACCACTCGGTTCGAGATTTGAGTTTCTCATCGCTTACTTAATTTTTTTAAATCTATTTCAATAGCTGAAATTGCACACCTTAACTGGTTTTCGAGATTTTTTGAGATTGCCTTAAATTGGACTGATGAGCGTGCGAACATATATTGTTCACTGTTTTTATAACAACATGCATGACTTGGCTCATAGATAATACTTGAAGGCATATCTGAAATCACAAATATATATCTGGTTTAAAAATATATTCTTCATAAATGACCGCGGGCCGCACGTAAGGGCGTCGAGGGCCGCATGCGGCCCGTGGGCCGCGGGTTTGCCACCCGTGGTATAAGCGAACGGCGACGGAGAACGGGAAGCAGTGGCAGATTGCGGCTGAAAGGGATATGGAAAAAGGCTGATAAATAATAGCGAATACCCCGAGGCGGATCTCGGGCGGGTACCTAGCGGAACACATCTGCAACCTTGCAGCCCGCCACAATACATTCTCCAACAAATGGGAAAACTTCAAAACGGGATTTTCTGAACTTATCATAAATTATGGCCACAATGATAAAAACTTAATCACCGGCAATAGAACGACAATTTATGAGAGAGGACCGACTTTAAATTGGACAGGATAATTATTCCCATACATTTTGCTTTCCGTTTACAAAAGCAAGTCGGCTGTCCAAACTTATAACACAGTAAGGGACATTTTTTTCCCTTACTGTGTTTTAAGTTTCTACTTAGTCCAAAAATGAAAAAAAAAACATACTACAAAAAAATGTCCCTTACTGTGTTTTGAGTTTGGACAGCCGAAGTTTAAAAATTGATAAACGGGGTATCTGAAATTTTACTCGCGCTAATACACAGTCAAATGAGTTGATTATATACATTAATGGTGCATAGGGCACTGCATCGTATTGGCACAGTATTATCTTGATCGTTAACACATGAAGGCAAGATGATCAGTCTTTCACTTCAGGTACCAGTCCAGAGTATTATTGAATAAATATTAGAGTGAAATAAAGACTAATATTTATTTGACCGGGGTGGGTGGAAATGGGAAACCTGGGAATCGAACCCGGAACCTAAGGTACGGTAGCCGAGCGTGCTAACGGGCTGAGCGTGCAAACTTTCCATGTCACGAAGTTTCAATTAACTCGAAATGACGTTGTTTCAACGCCGAGTAAGTAAATATAAACAATAAGTAAATAATAAAATGGTTTCTGCTCAATAAAAGCTTCTTTTCATCTCACCAATAGATTTCTCTAGTGAAGTTCTAGTGATTAAATCAATATTAAGGTGAATTAATCACTTATATTTATTTGACCCCCCTGGGGATCCAACCCGGGACCTCCAGAACGGTAGCCGAGCGTGCTGACCATTAGAGAGGCGGACAAAATTAATGTTAGAGAAGGTATATCACCAATCAATTTTCTATACTATACTAATTTAAACAAGTGTCAGTAGATTTTAAGAAATAGTGGTATTTACTAAGTAAAACATTAATTAAAAATGGATAGATTTTACCACAAAGTGACTGTCGAATCAATTAATAAAATTGCATATTCTTCTTCATCTTGATAAGATGTCAAAAAATAATATGAATAAATAATAAGGTTATGCAGGCTTTTACCGTTGATTCTTTCAGGAAACAAAAGTAATTTAAATGACGCATCTATATGTAACGGGAAGATTTGGAGGCAAGGAAACAAGAGGACGGTATATTGACAAGATCGATCAAAAACATGGACCTAAGACTACGAGATCCACCGAACGCCTGGCTTCGCAGATGACTACGACGACAAGCAATGAGCAAATCGATAAAGAAGAAGAAATATCTCCTATGTTTAGATTCTTGATATGTATGTGTATACACCAATATATATACATATATATATATATATATATATATATATATATATATATATATATATATATATATATATATATATATATATATATATATATATATATATATATATATATATATATATATATATATATATATATATATATATATATATATATATATATATATATATATATATATATATATATATATATATATATATATATATATATATATATATATATATATATATATATATATATATATATATATATATATATATGATGCCTTGTAAAAGAGGCAAGCTTGATTAAGGCTCTCAGGAGGCATGCGGAGTACATGGCCAAGCCAACTGAATCGCCTTTTCTTGACGACAGTTGTGACCAAGATTTGCTGCGTCCTACGCCTTAGCTCTTCATTCCTCACAAAGTCAAACCACCGCACGCCTAAAATTATCCGCAGACATCTATTCTCAAAGCTTAGTTCACGGCCGCTCTGGGCCCTTGTAAGGTGCCATGTTTCACAGCCGTATAAGAGAACAGGAGCAATGCAGGCATTGTATATATTTTATTATATTGTATTGAATATGTAATTAGAGATTATTTTTAAACAGCGAGAATCAATATTTAAATAGTTCCCAAACAACAATCATGACAGTACAACGTGACCTGTTAAAATTAACTAACTTTTCCATTAAAAATACATTATCAGGAACGAAAAGAAAATTCACCTCAATGAAAGAATTTTTCTCCCTATCCCTTTTGAGGTAGGTGAGTAAGTTAGAAAGTGGAAATATAATTTATGAGCGAGAGCACGACCCGTGAAAGGTGAGTACAAAAAAGATTTTTTTTTTAAATTTCGTAACAGCATTAACGTTCAACTCTCAACCCTTTGTCGGCCTTGATTCTTGAAAAGGTCATTATGAGGTAGGTAATTCAAGGGGAAATTTAATATCAAATAATTTTTAAAAAAGCTTTATAATTTTATAATACGAACTTTGTATATTCTTACATTTTATATTTGAATTGGAAAATTTACGAAGTTTTTTTGCATTTAAAGTTGATCACGCATAAAACATAATTTCCCATTTTAACATGTTTCCGTTTTTATGATAAACATCTTATTTAAAAACTATTTTTAGCTTTGTTTATTTGCTCGAAAAAAGGAATTGAATTGTTAGGAATTGGTGGAGTCGGGTGGTGGATAGAGCCTAACAAATAAATTGGATCAACCACAAAAACTAATTATTTATTTAAGGATGTGTGACAAAAAAATAATTAGACTCGCCTGTATGTACAGAATCGATATACGTATATTTTTCGTACATCTAGTCTATAAGTAGGCGTGTATTTATTATGTTGTTAATAAAACGACTTCACACCATTTTAAGTGTGTTCAAATACTTGTTCACAAATCTGGGTTTCCTCCACTTAGGAGTTATTTTTATATTTTACATAACATAAATGAAGGACAATATGGAAGTCTGGGTGTTTGTCTGGAAGAAGAACATGGAAGTGTAAATATCCAGAATTCCATATTCTTCTTTATCTATGTTGAGATGTCAACAAATGCAATAAAACGACTGTTAATTAATTATTAACGCATAAAATAGTAAAATAATAATAAATATAATAATAAAATAGGGTTTCGTAAAAAAGACCGGAGTGGCGAAGGAGGTTTCATTTGTTGCTGCAGGCCAATCAACAGGATTGAGACAAAAGAAGAAAAATTTAATTTAATTCAAAATCTATATTGTAAAACTAGATTAAGAAAGTATGTATACCCAAATTTATCCAATAAAAATGTATGTGTCTCGAAACTTTGATTTGCATAAAATCTAAATTTGAATAAAATAAAAAACTTACACTTTATAAAATTAAACAACTTTGTTTTAACCACTTTGTATTATATTATTAGTAGATACACTTTAACCTACCGGTTTAGACAAGAAACTTTTCATCATAAGGGTTTATTAATTTCTAAAACATTAAAAACATTAAAATACTCATAATTAATTACATTCCCTTACCAAGAACTTCCACATGCTCCGTAAAAATTCAAAAATTATAAAAAAAGTGGTTAAAACAAAGTTGTTTAATTTTATAAAGTTTATAAAATGTGCCACAAAGTATCTGCGAAAAACATTCAAGAAATAAAAACTTACAGCTGATTAAAATAAAACGGAATTTATTGAATGTCAAAACAATTTGTTTAACGACAAATTATCGATAAGTTATTGGAGCGGTACGCAAGATGAATTATGAGCAGCCAACGCCAACGCATCAATTTCACTTTAGTGAAGTTTAAAAATTTCCCCCAAAAAATTCCTCGGACGGGTTTCTTCTCGGGTTTATTTTTAAGGCTATGAAAACCCTTTGTATACATAAAACACATACATTTGGGTAGATCCGAATATTACGAAAATCTGTAATGCAAAAAACGGATAAGTGTTTATTTATTCTGAATTTACATCGTGTAACAGTCGTAAAGCAATTTATTATTTATTTTTACTTTTTTCAAATACTATAAATCTTCCTTTATTACTTGTATATTACCGTAAATAACGAAATAACGATAGAAAGAGATTAAATATTTTATGTATTAGAGTAAGAGGCGCTTATGAATATTACAATAGAATGAAAGGGAGATGATCTGTGAACCAAATTTGAACATTACACTATTTTATAAACTACGCAACGATTTTATACTGTATTTATTGATTGTAGAATCCCAGTTTCACTTATGTATTACTTTTTAAATTAAACACAGATATTTTGAGTCTCCTAAGTTAGTAGATTCTTACTCTAGTCAATTCAATACCCAATTCCTAATGTATATTATTTTGTGGTTTTCATTGACATAAGTAACATAAATATTTACAATATCTTGAATATCGCTAAGGAAAATCGCTATCGATACAATTCGTATTCGTACGGATTAAAAACGGGAAATTTAAAAACAAAATACTTGAGGCAAAGAGTAAAATAGTCAAAAAGAAAATTGTAAAAAAGGTCATAGATATTAAATAAGAATGAATGACCGGGAAAATTACCTTAAACGAAATGGAAAATGTATTAACTGTATGTATACGATATTGACAAATGTACAAAATAATAAATAAAAGAGTAAAAAAATCCAGGGCAGCTGTAATTTAATGATAATATAAAGCATTAAAAACATTTGAGATGAAATTTAATGACCTCTAGTTTCTATTTACATAACGCATTCTGAAGACGACTATGAAAGCTTTACCGTGTTACACAATTGTGTTCGATGGGATATAAAAATCCACAAATAGCGAATAAAGGGGTCACCTAAAACGAAGTCAGGATTTTTATAGAGTAGGTGGGTAGTATTCTTCGTTTGTTTTAAACGTGCAATGTAACAAAGCTTATAAGATGAATAGTTTTAACTTATATTTTGAATATTGAAAGCATTAACTTTGTGGATCATATTGATATATTATTTTGAGAAATAAAAAGACTTTGTGACTCACATATAAGTGGATCAAAACACAAAGTCTTTTTATTTCTCATAATAATATAGTTTTAAGTTAAGTACTGACATTCCTCGGTGGAACTGCATATTATATAATAAAATAACATTTTATATTATATAATAAAATTACCACATATTTTTTTCTACACGTGTTTTATTGGACCAGTGACAGGGTTTCGTCGTTACCGCCATCATCAGACCTGTGTAGGCAAAACAAAATTCTATGTTATACACACAACAAGATAGGAGATGAAAACCATGATTTTATATGTGTAAATCATACATCAACCCCTTAATATAGCTTACATGTTATTATTATTATACTGCACAACTTAATTTCACTCAATTTAAATTGATTTAGTCGGAAAAAAATTATTTAAAATCATGGTTTCATATTATGCATTGATTTATACATGAGTAGACAGTGTTTTTAATCAACCCTTTCGGGAAAGCGTAACCAGTGTAATTTAAAAAAAAATTGAGTACTATATCCAAAATTAAATGAGGTAATTCGATTGAATTCTAGTTTATTTTACATATATGTATGATAATATGTGACGCGTTTCGTCTTATTAAGACATTACCAAACACAGTTAATAAAAGTAGAATTCAATCCAATAACCTTGTTTTATTTGGGATATATTACTAAAAAAATTAAAATGGAATTCTACCAGCTGTCTGCAGTTACAATAAGTTACCAGTACAGTTAGACAAATAGTGGGTGATGTGACTGAATTTAGAAATGCCAAAATATAGTGATGATTTAGAATAACGCATAATTTAACGTCAGGGGGTCGATGAGTTCAAATCGTTGGATGTAATCCAAGCTCGGCATTGGACTGCACGTTCACGCCGAGCGAACCGTAGTTGGCTCCACCTGTTGAGTCGGTAGCCATTAACTGGGGCTATTAAACGGTGCTCGGATTATGGAAGGAACGTATGGCGGTAACGGGCCAGGCAACGTATTTATCCGTAGGAAAATATCAAGGAGAGAAGAGGACGCGATCTCGGCGTTCGAGGCAAATGAGGAGTCAAGTGAGAAAATCAATAGCTCGTACATATGTTCAGACAGACTCTAACAGGGCGAAATCTAATGTCAGGCAATTTGAAGACGAGCCAACACTGCGGAATACTAAAATGTACAAATGAAAATCCTGCCAACCATCACGCCGTTTCGCCGTAGGGGTATGCAGAGAGAATAGAACGCCACGACACTCTGTCTTTGCACACAATCTTTGCCTACTTCACTTTCATATATCTTCTCATACATATACGTCAATTATTCCGACTATAATAAAAATGACGAAGTAAAAATAATTATTTTTTTGTATAAATCGGTTTTAAAAAACTTGAGTTGTTGTCCATCCACTCCTCTCAAGTTACTATAGATAATTATTTTTTAAATCTTTATTCAAAACCTTGAGTTGAAAAACGCGCAAGCCTTCAAGGTTTACATGGCATATACACTACATAAAATACAATTATAAAAAAAAAGAAAAAAATATAGATTATTAAAAGAAATAAAAATATACTATGTAAAATTAAGCGGTTTGAGTTCGTCCAAATCTTAGTTTACAATATTTGTTAAGAAAGTTATTTTTTATCAATTCAAATATTTTTTTTTTCTTCATCTATGTTGAGATATCATAAAGATTTTTATGATATCTCAACATAGATGAAGAAGTGTATTGAGATGAAAATAAAAAGTCTGAGCATTTCATCATCTGAAATCGGTTGGTTTAAGTGATAATTTTTAATACTGTGTTACATTCACAATTCTACCAACGATTGAACTTCTGTAAAATTTTGATTCTTGGAAATTGTAATTATATATGCAATGTATAAAAACCATTATTATACTCCATCTAATAATAAAGCCATCTTTGAAGGACCGTGTGAAGAAGTTCAAGGATGGACAAAAAGGCGAATGTAAATTTGCATAAAGTGGTCACTTCAACCAGTCCATGCAAGGTCGAAAGCCCTGAAAAGGCCCAGATATCCGTATCCCCTTCAAGTAAAATTGCTTCGTGTCTAGAGACATGTTGTATTGATTGTTGTCGTAAATGGTCTGGTTATGTGGTAACTTTGCTTCTAACCAAATAACTAAATTTGTAATTTGCATCTAGCATTCTGTAAAAAAATCAAGTTAAGGTTTATGGTTTATTTTTAATTAGGTAAGCAATATAGAGTCTCATCCGCGGCACATTCGTTATGCTGACCTAGGTACAAGGCAATTTGTAAAACATGCCGAATTTGTTTATTTGTCGCCGGGCTTTATTACTGTCATCCAAATATGCTAATTTTATTAGCCCCACCCTTAGTTTACTTTTGTCATCATATCAAAATAATGATCTCAACACTTGGTTTAATTTATTGCTATAGTACGATGGCGTAATATAGTATGACGTAATATAAATTAGAAAAATCAGAAACAAGATTAATGAAAGAATGAATTACTTCGCGTACATACGGAACGAAACAAAATACTTGATGAATATTGTAGATAAAAGGAAAAAAAATATTTAATGATTGCATCATAAAACAGATATACAAATAATATTAAAATCAATGTATAAATGAAGAAAAAAACTTATTAGAAGGATGCAAGAATTTAAAAAAATATATTTTTACAATTAGTAAAAAACTATGTATTTGAGTTCCAGATTGATTTATATTTATCATATATCGCTCACTCCTTTCAACAACGTCATATATATACAAAAAAATCAATTTTCATTTGTGTATGTTTTCAGAATGCCCAGAAAATATACTATATCCCAAAAAAGCGGCATATTTCTTAATTAATATTTACCCGCTACAGGGCAGAAAGTGTTGTTTTTGGATTTTTTAAGAAAAGGTATTTTTTAATTATTTTTTAATGGAGAAAAAACCTTCAGGTTTTACCTAAAAAGATCTATTGCACAGTAAAAAGGTCGGTGAGTGGCTTGATATTTATTTTTAATACATTTTATTTTATTATATTCTCAAACTTTAAAAACGATCTCCTGAAAAATCATCTTTTTTTTATAAAAGTATGATGTTGTTGAGCGAGGATAAGGAGTGAGCGATATGTTAATGAGCTGTTTATATAAATTTATTAAAAAAAATATGTTATCATGCTGTATTTATAAAACTTACATAATATGAATTATTTAGCACTTTTGTTGGAAATTATTATTCATAAACATTTATCTTAAAATAGTAGGTTAAATTTATCATTACTGATGTTTATTATTCGTAATCGACAAGTGCCATGACATAGTTAGGAAGATGCTTGACTGAGAAACTGTCGTCGCAGATTCGATCCTGACAGTTACAAAATGATTTCTAAAAAAAATATTTTCAATAGGTCTGGGTGTTTGTAATACATTTTCTTATAGACCTTCATTATTCTTACTATCCTACTGCAGACAAGCATCTAAAATATAAGCTTTAAAGGTTATTCCAGAAAAGAAAATATAGAAGCGAAACATGGAATTGGTAAAAGGTTGAAAGAATGAATACCTTTGAAATGCGATCCCTTGTGCAAAAATCGATGTACGATAGATTTTAAATTGAAGATATTTTTAAAAAAATATACGCCTGATTTAGGGATACTTCAAAATGTATGTATTAATTTTTAAATCAAACACGGATTTTTTGAGTCTACTAAGTTGTATTTTATTTAAAAAAAAAACATAAAAATTAGTATTGTGACTATTGTTTCGCCTAGTTATGGCATTTTCAAACGAATGTGAAGATTCAATAAACTGACGGTCCTTATGTAGCTATACATATACAATTCTAGGTACTTAAGTGATTGTTGCAAATTGCCATGTCAATAGATTCTTCCTTTCCCAGAAAATAAATATATGTAAGTGTACGTACCTACATCCCTCATTAACTATTGTTTTCTCGCATAAATTATTACTGCACAGGTTAAAACTATCACTTAAGTACCTAGAATTTTTTCGTTTTTTTTTTAATAAGATACAACTTAGTAGACTCAAAAAATCTGTGTTTGATTTAGAAATTAGTACATAAATTAAAATGGAGTTCTACAAATTAAACGCCAAATCAATAAATACTGGAAAATATTTAGAAAGGACCTTTAAGGTGGTTTAGACATTTAAGCGAATGGATGACGAGCAAATGAATAATGAGAATGATTAGATAAGAGAGAACATTTAGCAAATGTAAATGGGAGAACAGAAGAATGAAGATGGTCGAGAAATCATATCAAACAAAGCCTGAAATAGTGACGTCAAAAGTCTACCGAAACGCATCTATGACTAGACGTATGGACGTAGAGGAAGAAATTCATATAGGGACAGACAAGCCCTGTAGGGAAACGGTGTGAAGGTAGTTTTTTTAACTAACCCGCAAAGCCTTTTCTATTTTCTGATGTGATTTCCCGAGCATAAAACAGATTATTCTTAAAAGAAATAATTTAATAAGATACTTATGTTAAAATTTTAATAGATAATCATCCTCGATTTACTATCCTGTCATCCATTTTCTTAATTTTGGTAAGCGTAACGAACCAGGCTGCGGTAATATTGATTTTAGGCATGTGTGATACAGTGATTTATTAGAGAAGCTATGGTCTAAAATGATGGAATTTTCTTAAATGGTAAATCACTAAATAATTTCAATTTAGTTTACATTTAAGCAAATCGGCTTATTTAATTTTGTAAACGTACATTAGGTAACTGGGTGAAACTGTGTTAAAACATTTTGTCTTTTGAAATAGGGATTATTATATGTACTACATAATGATAATAACAAATTTCAAATAATTAAAGTACGTTCAGATGAGAAAATTCATTTAAAAAACTAATTGTAATACATAGAAAATGTTATAAAAAATTACTTTTATAAATAAATAATTATTTAAACATCACGCCGCCAATCCGCAGAGGTAGTCGGAGAGGATAGAATGACACACCATTCTGTATTTGCAAACCTAAACATCGTTAGCTTCTTACACATTCATCTCCTTATACATATTCATCGTTAAGCTACTAGCTTTTACAAAATTATTTTTGATACCTACATAAAAAGCACATTGTGTTAGGTTCGATATTTTTTGGCATTTTTTTATTCTAAAATGTTGAAGACAATTTGTATAAAAATATGTAAGAAAAATATTAACAATATGTTTTCTAATTACAGTAAAACTTCCTATAACGTTGGGATAGGTATCGCATTATCAGAGGGAATGTTATAAGAGGTTAAATTTTTTTATTGTATTTTTTACATTTAAACCAGCGGAAAGGACTGTAATGAATCAATTAAAATTTAAATACGATTCAAAAACATTAACTCCCTACAACGTTCCCATTGATAAACGCGATACCAATCTCAACGTTATAGGGGGGGGTTACCGTATTAGCCGATATCCATCTACCCTAACGCCGTCTAACAGCGAGCAGAGGATAGAATGCCAACGCAAACCTGTATAACCCTTTTAAGGCAGTTTTTCCCTCTTCGCATCTCAGCTAGAGAAACTTGCGAATCCCCGTTGGGATTGTACAATGTGTTTTAATATATGTATAAAATAATATTTTAATTAAAATACATCAGGTCTGGTAGGCCAGGAACTGGCAAAGGGAGGATACAAGCAAAGTGAACGCTGTTGAAATACGCTCCCTCAGACGAATGTGTGGAAGATCATAGTGTATAATAAAATAACAACTATGTATTTTTTTCCACATTAATTTTATTTGACCAGCAACCGGGTTTCGTCGTAACCGACATAACCAACCGGTTGCTGGTCAAATAAAATTCATGTGGAAAAATTTACATAGTTGTTATTTTATTCTAAAGCGCAAGAGTGATCACCTTGCCTTCATGTAAGTAATGATCAAGATAACACTGCGTCAATTCGATGCAGTGCCCTATGCACCATTGGGTGCGGATAAGGGTTATAATTAAGTTAAGTAAGTATTTTATTCTATTAAATCCAGTTCCACCGAGAAACGTCAGAACAAAACTTCATAGTATGTTCTGACGTTTGAATTGAAAATGAAAATACAAGAAAGAAACGTAAGGCTGAATTAGGGATAATTGGAAAAATTAAGGTGAGTTATTTAGGGTGGTATGGACATGTGGAGCTAATGGATAACGAGATAACGACTAAAAAAGTATATGTGCCTAATGTGAGCGGGAGAACAGAACGAAAACGACCGAAAAAGACTCGGCACGATCAGATCAATCAGAACCTAAAATATGGTGGTGTCAAAAGTCTGTGTAATCGGAGGCATGTATGACTAGATGTATGGATATGCAGGAAGCGAGAATTGTACGTCAGGACAGAAGAGTGTGGCGTTCCATCCTCTCTGCCTACCCCTGCGGAGAAACGGTGTGATGGTAGTAGTAGTAGTAGTAGCAGTAGTACATCTGGGAGACATATTACCTCAAAAGTGATTAAACAAGGCAATTATAATTTAATACTGTGAAATATGTAAAACGAAATATGGTAGGTACTCCGATTCAAACACTAAAAGGCGATTCGCGTAATAAATGTTGATAAGGCGATCTCGTGAAATGTGCGTGCAAATTTGAAAAATTTTCAGGCGGTGCGCGCGCGGGGTAGGTGCGGCGGGACAGCCTTCCGGAGGCAGACTGCCGACGGGCGGGAGGCTGCGAGGGCTGGGGGTGGTCGCGGGAGGGTAGCAGGGTCGGTGGCGCGGGGGAGGGGCGAGGGGAGGCTTCCGGCCCGCGGACTCGGCGGAAACCTAGAGCGTTCACTCCACGTGCAGTCTGGGATCCTGGTAGCACGTGACGTGTACGTCAAAGGTTTTTGATTCCTAAAACTATATAAACCCGATGTACATTACCTAAACTCTCCTATAACGTTGAGATAGGTACCGTGTTATCGGAGGGAACGTTATAGGGGGTTACTTTTTTTAAAGATTGTATTTCATTTTTGATAATGACTCAATTCCGCTCGTTAAAATGCAAAAATACATACATATATTTTGTATATTACAAGCATTTTTAACTTTGTGGTATGGTAATATAACACTCTGCTTATCATTCATCTTTCACTTTGTGTAATACCAATTTCATAAACACTAATTCGCGACTACTGGTTTGGAATAATCATTCCATCATCAGATCATTAAAAGAAAATTATTACGGTCTGACATAAGTACAAAAATTTTAAAACAGAGAAAGAAGACAAATGATTCACAATGGGAATATTTATAAAAGTGGACTTTAATATGTATTTTATAAGTGGACTTGAATAATAACTTGTAATAATATAATTTAAAACATTATCTCACTATAACGTTCCCTCCGATAACGCGGTATTTTTCTAAACTTTATAGGGAGGTTTACTGTATATAATTTTAAGCTTAATTATAGTTTCATTTTATATGTGTACTCCTTTACATTAGATCTGGGCGATCAATTAAAAAAAAACTGATTAAATAACGATTTCCTTTGAAGAATTCAACAATTATTCGGTTTTTGGATTCGATCATTTAAAGCTAATCACACCATTCAGTGCAAAAATTTTATTGCGTGTTTCGAGATATGTACCCGTCTCTTCGTCAGGACAATCACTACACCAGCATGCAGACAATACCACACGTCACTACCATAACACTATTCACAGACTTACAACTAGACAAAATATTAATTTCATTAGATTTTTGGTAGACCAACATGCCCTAAGGATTACAGAACAACATGCACTAAAGGCCGAGGTCTACAAGCACTAAGGATGTTTGTCGAAAAAATGTCAGGATTATATAACCTATATAAGTTGAAAGGAGTGGGCATAGTGTAAAGTGGGTAATGACAAATATTTCTTACCAAATGTTGTCGAATCAAACAAATCAATGTTACGTGATGGTATGTTAGTTATATTTATTAAAAATTACCCTCGACTGGTACCTAAAATCGACAGTATTTTTTTTGCATTATTCGTTTTTTTAAAGCTTGTATTGTATAACAGATAATTACTTTAATAAGACGTTATTGTGATCGGAAACCATAATTTGGCCATCCAGATTGAAGAAGTGAGTGTCTGCGATTGACAGTCCCATCATCCTCTCAACTAGAACTAGAAAGCAATCTATCTCGTGCTGCAGGTTCATAATAAACCAACCTTTACCGAAATAAACTTGATACATCTACCGAAAAACCAATTTAAGGATACGCCAAAAATCATTATAGATTACATCACATAGTAACAAATATTGTATAATGTTTTCAGTAAAAAGAAAAAAATACTTCAATAGAAATACTTTTTTTAAATTTCATCAATTGATTCAGCAGTCACATCGTGGTAATATCTATATATTTTTATTTAATTTTTATTAAAATTTTAAAATCTTCTAACAAAATGAGGTTGCATTTAAAATGGCAATTAAAAAATGTATTTTTTGTTGACTTATTTTTCAGAATGATTTAAGGCGAATATATTTTTAAAATATATTTTTTATATCGCGGTGCTCGTCAATAAATAATAAATTCTATTGACTTCATTTGGTTAATCCATATGTAAATAGGTACCATATATGTATTACAACAATAAAACATTATGCGCATTTATAAAAAACATATAAAAGCAGATGAAAAATAAATGGTTTAAAATATTTACAAATAATTATTTTCGAAAAAAAAAAGTTATTTTTTTACACACTTTTACAATATAATTGCCATTATATGTTATACAAAGGATGTCATGGTACACTTAATAAGAGCTTGCACAAGAATGTATCGGTATGCAACCCCGAATGACTTCGTCATTACTGTTATATCCCTTTTCCTCTACCGTAGTACCTACCTAATATTCCTTCTAAATTTTCTTTCTTACATTATCCTATCGAACATATCGCTCACTCCTTTCAAGAACGTCATAAATCAAAAATCGAAAATTTTCAGTTGTGCATGTTTTCGGAATGCCTAGAAAATGTACTATATCCCAACAAAAGAGGCATATTTTTAATTTAATATTTACCCGCTACACGGCAGAAAGTGTTGTTTTTGCATTTTGAAGATAAGGTAATGTTTAATTATTTTTTTAAATATACTAAATATTTTTCAAATGGAGAAAAAACCTTCAGGTAAAAAAAAAAGATCTGTTGCACATTAAAAAGTTCAAAAAGTGGCTTGATATTTATTTTTAATATATTGTGTTATATTTTTAAACTTTAAAAACGTTCTCCTGAAAAATCAAGTTTTTTTATTTATGACGTTCTTGAAAGGAGTGAGCGATATGTATTTTATACTCCTAGATTCAAGAACTGAAACGTAGGGCTAATCTCTTTGGCTTCGTGTAGTTTGCACCGCGTCTATTAGTGCGTTGCCCTGTGCACCACTTGGTACCGAATAGGACCAGAATAAAAAAGAACGTACAAATTTGGAATAAGAGTAAATATTTTGAATAAAATATATACCACAATATATGTATATAAATCGTGAAAAAATGGCGCCCGTCGCCCAAGATAAAATCGATAAGGAAAAATCGAATTAGGGTTCTGAGAAAAACCAGGAGTCACAATTACGTTATGGGTGCCTTTTCCGTGTCCTGGATGTCACATTATACCGTAGATAAATGGAGAAAACGTTTCCTTGCATAGTCACATTCAGATCCTGTTTTCATCACGTGTCTCTCCCTTCATTTTGTTCTTTGTTCATAAAACCGATGGAATCACTATGTAAACGGAATCGTAATTCAATATATCTTTTTCAATCGCATTTGCTAAAAAAACATCAGGCCTGGGTTCGCTAACTATGAAAAATATATATACAAGGATAATTTCTTCAGCTCGTCACATGTTTCTTTTCCCTTTCCATTTTTTATCATATCTCCTTTTTAACAGTATTTTTCGTATTTTTGTAACCACAACGTTAGACAAAACATCCTGTTTTACCATCTTTGACAGTATAAATGTATTATGTTTGTCACAAAAACAACATATCTAAAATACATATCCATACTTATCTAAAATATGTTGTTTTTTGTTAATTGGATTGTTTGTCAAAATATGTCAATATGCTTTAAACATTTTTCAGACAAATCAAACGGCATGAAAAAGTTTTTACATCATGTTGGTATAATGTAAAGATCCATTAAATTTTCAATGATGTATATAGCGCCATTTTCATAAAACAGGATATATTCAATTAATATTTATTTTATGAAATGTCCATTTATATATTAATATAGGTTACGGTAGATTACTTTAACTATCGCATTATAATCTAATTGTGAGTGTATATTATATAAATAAATAATCCAATAATAATAATTTTATTCAAGATTTAATACCATCGTGGACAGGTACATGGGAAGCAAGACTTTTTTTTGAAAATGTAAAATAAAATAAAAAATTAAAAGACAAAATTTTCTATGATTCAAAAATCCAATTTTTACGAGAAAAACTTGGAAAATATTCATGGATCCTCGGAGATTATGACTAAAAAGGACGTGAAAAAGTGGTATATGATCGACATACATTATATCATTGAGCCCATTTTTGCATGAATTTCAAAAAATCCAGTGAAAGGCGAATTTGAAAGGGAATCTCATTATATTTTATCTTCTCCGTAGTACGATGGGCGAGTTGTTACTAAAATATGTATGAAAAGTGTTATGAGAGGTGGCAGAGCCTCGAGTTAGAAAAGGCAGGAAGTAACAATCTGTATGTACCTAGAAATGGAGTATGATGACTTCACTTTAGAGCGTGAATGGAGAAGCTGTGGGCACAGAATGTAAGAACAGGAAGGGCGATGTATCTGACAGTATTAAGTGGCAAAATGTAAGAAGTCAGAAAGTACATCGGTTTTGGATGCTTGGTTTACGAAACAAAAAATAAATAAACGTTTTATTTTTATTTTTAAGGAGCATTGAAAAAACACAAAAAAGTGCTCCAAAAAGAAACTATCGACTAATACACGAATTCAAAGCTGCGAATTTAAAATTTGACCTTCTAACGAAACGTCCATACAAAAAATGATTTGTCCTCATTCCTGTACCCTACCTTCATCTGGTTAAATTATCATACACTCTTAAATATTTTTAATTTTTTTTTTAGTAATATTAGTATATAACCAGTCTCGAAACCGGTAGACATAAAAATCTCGGTGAGTGGTTATATTCGTATACTAATATTACTAACATTTTTGTACAAAAATATAAAACTAAAAATGACTAACCATAAAGTGAATGCTTTAAATATTAATAAAACTGAGAATATCATACACTCGCTTGTGTACACTGATAGGTATTGTCCGCTTCCGTAGTGTAGCGGCTAACGCGTTTGTGTATCGCGCTGGAGGTCTCCGGTTCGATTTTCAGGGGGGTCTAAATAATTATAAGTGATTTTTCATTGTAATATTTATTTGATAACACCCTTCACTGGTACTTGAAGCGCAGGATTGATTACCTTGCCTTTATATGATTCAGGATCGGGTAAGGGCTGGAAGAAGGTGTACATAATACTAATGACAAATCGATAAAAAAAAAACAATATGTAGGAATAATTATTTAATGTAAATTCATTTCCGATAGCCTTTATTATTTAAATGCGTATAAACTAAGTATCATGTTCTGTGGGTGTCACAATATTCAATAAACGATAGTATATTTGAATAAACATTGATCTTTTCCCGCACACGCCTACATAGTGCTTCTCAAAGTTTGTCAAACTCGGCCCACTTTATGTAAAAAAAATCATAGTCTTAAAATAACTTCATCGGCCAACAATATTTTACTGTCAACAGTACCGACACGTTACAAAGAGCATTATTAACAAAAATTAAAATTAATAAAGTAGACTCAATTAGTGTTAGCTTTGAACGATATTTTTATTCGTTTTATTTTTTAAGTTCACTTAATTTTTATGTTGTTTTCGTTACTAGATCAAATATCAACATAATTTATTTGTGTATTAGACAATTTACATTGCGCCGTTTTTATAGGAAATCACCTTCAAGATGTTTTACAATTTACAATGGGAATACAGATAATAATAAGAGGATTTTTTATCTATTTATTTTATATAAGTATTATGTTTACCAATTATTATTTTTTGAATGGAGGATAAAACCGGTAACCAAAAAAAATAATATTCACATTAATTGAAAACGTGGATGGAATTCTCGATTAGTATAGTATTTTTTTTTCTTTTTTTTAAATTTATTAGATACAAATGATAAATGATGAATTGGTTGTTTTTATAAAAATAAATTTGCATGTACATTAAATTATCCAGAAAACACATTAAATTTTCAAAGTTAGTTTTAAAGTTCTGCCATATTAGATAATTCTGACTATAATTATATCGTCTTTGAGTAAGCCGATTTCAAAATAAAAGTAAAAAAAAAAACAAAAACAATACAAGTAGGTACTCCAAGTCCCTTAAAAGTTTTCGGATAGTGATTTTTGCCACTGTTCACACAAATGGCGTGTCTAACAAGAATTTTCGAAAGATTAAATAATCCTATGTTAAATCGTATACTTTTAGATAGTACGAACGATAGTTTTACCAAGTAAAATATTATGCATAGCTTTGTTCAAAATATATGTTGGTTGTAATAATAGGGTCTGTTATCTTCCATTTAATTTTGTTATTTCGAAGTATTATTGCCATCTGTGAAATCTGAACAGAAGTTCCCTCAAAACAGAACAAGAGAGAAACCAATATTTACACCATGGCAGAAAAGTTAAGGTAATGAGAGAATAATAAATTTAATGCATATTCGATTATTTACTGAAATAAGTTTCAAAAGGTCTAAAAAATTGTTTTAATTTTACTTAAAAATGAATGATTCCATTTATTAAATGCCACTGTACCAAATAGGAAGTAATATTTATTGTACAATATCAAGGTAGGTACATAAAAAAATGACTTTCCTTATTATTTACAAAAACAAAACTAACCAAAAGTTCCAATTTATTGTTTAAAAACTTTGTTTGCAATTTCTCACATCATAACATACAGAAATAATTCGTGAAAAGTAAAAATATAACCTAAATAAACATACTTTTATGTACCGCCATGACTTTTGAGTCATAAGTAAACAATACTGTCGGAAAAGTTGGATATGTTTAGGGGTCTCAATACAAAATTGAAAATTAAAGAATATTTATTATTACCTGCCAGTATTCCATCCATTTCCAGCAAACTTGCTTCTAAAATTTTTGCGGGATCAGATTCGGGAGAAATCGGGCTCAACTCACATTCGTTATGATCAACTTTTCCCATAGTTAATAAGAAAGTGTCTGATGCTTAAACTCGCGTAAACTAATATCCCGCAATATCGAAAAATAAAGACATATTTGAAATACACAAGATTGGCCACAAGTCAAAACAAAATAAACTTTCACTTCCAAAAGTTCCAAACTTGTTAGCGCAGATTACGGTAATGTCACTTTAATAATGTCATAAATGGTCATAAACAAGAAATTGCCATAAACAATAAAATAAATATTATATATAAACTGTGTTTTACACGAACCAAAAAATAAATTGGTAGTTTCATATTTAGTAATTGTTACATACTCAATATCATTTTATATGTATATATCTACACTTTTTTAAACCTGTATTCATAAAGATTTTTTTAATATACATCATTGCACATATATTAAGCTATTTTTATTTTTTTCTTCTAATATTACATATAAACATGTTTTCTGGGCATTGTGCCAATTATTGCTATGGGGTAGGGAAGAATTATTGGACTTTAGATTAAGTCTCTGATACTACAATGGACTATCCATACACAAGCTCTAAGTGGAGTTACGCCGCAGAGGTTTAATTAGTAGTGCGATGAGCAATAAGTACTCAGGGCTTTTATATGGATGAAAATATTCAATTTGTAAAAATTAAATAAATAATCAGATTCCGCATTCAAAGAACATATGTAAATTTTCATTAAAAATATTTCTTACCATAATTCCCATTTACAATCAACAAGTTCCTTATTTATTATCAAGGTATACTAATGTTTATTGATAAGTTATATTACTTACCTCATCGAAGAAGAAAAACACTACCCACCTGGAGCTTGATATTGTTCATTCCTTTCTTGTACAAAAATATTATAGTTATTTTTCCATCTTAGTACATGTAATGGATTGTTTGAAGTTTTACACTTCATTTCAAATGAGTGAATTTTGATATTCTAATTTTCACATGGAAATGTGAATGCTTTTATGGACTGACCTAGTAGTTGTAACTGTCCAATGGCTGTTTTTTTTTTTAATTACCTAACGTCCAAGTGACTCTAGTGAATCTAGCGACGGCTTATGCAACACCGCTTATCATGACCCTACTCAGGCTTCAAGTTTCATAGCCTATGCCTACTCGTGAGTGGATTTACTCTTTATGTTTAAAGTTACTATAATTTCATGTAATTCATGAGTGAAAATTCTAGGCAAAAACACTCACTCCAATGGCTAGTCATGCAACAGTCGATTTTTATATCTACGGTGTCTTAGTCTAAATACATAGTAGGTACAAACTGATAGAAAGACATTGAATTTCACTGTGATTCGATATTTGACGTGAGAGTCATCACGCTACTACTAGAAAAAGTGTTTCAGTTCTTTCACTTTAAAGTTTCCATTTAAACTTCACAAAAGCAGACTAAAATTCAATGGACAGCCTTTAATAATATAATATTTAATAATATAATATAATATTTCACTCAATATATCGAATTTATTTATCTTTATCTATTTATCTTTTATCTATTTATTCATAAGCCACCATAAGTATGTAGATCTATCATCTCGAATACTGATTCACACAGCTGACATAAGGGAGAGGTTGAAAAAAATGATTGCACAAATGACTGCACCAATTATATTTTATTATCCCTTTACCAACAGTTTATAAATAAAGAAGAACAAAATAGTGGAACAGAATTTGGTTAAATCACAATAGCCAAAAATGTTGGGATTTACAAAAATATAAATATCTATTTGTATTTACAATCGTGAGAAAATAGTGTGCATTATATATTTCAAAATAACTTTTCAAGTTGATATTTTTATATAACTTATAGTTCTACCCGAAGGAATAAATAATTATATACTCAACGAGTCCATAAATATGTATTTCATATGTGTATAGAAAAATATACAGAAAGTATTGTTGATTCTAAGTTAAGTTTTATTTTTTTCAAATTATGTTTCATTCTGAAAATACAACACATTTTCTTCCTATTTACACAAATCACGATAATTTAAAATGTAAATACATATGTGTACGAATTTCTGGAAAATATTATACAAATTTTTTTGTTGAAAAAGCTACAAGTAAACTTCGGCGTAAGCATTATACAAACGAATATGCATAAGCACATTACGCACATATGGAGAAACGTTTGTGAGATAATTTAATTAAGAAATTAGAATAAAATAGTATCGTAGGTAAAATTGTAAATGGAATAACGTAATTTTAAACAAGAGCTTTAAAGTTATAATAAATACTGTACAGTTTACTTGCAAACAATAATTTAAACAGCTTAAAATTCTAATTTATTTAAAGAATAATAACATAGCGCGAATACATAACAAATTAACTAAAATTAAAATAATCAATAAATATCCATCGATTGTTGGTAATAAAGAAAAAAGGCAAAAATGAAAAACATGAATAAGAAAAAATAATAACATGTAATGCTTTTTATATATTCAGAATATGTATAATGAAAAATATATATCTTACGATTAAAAACTAAAACATAACAACTTGAATTAAATTAAAAGAAACACAAACAAGTCATGTCTTTACTATGAATTGAAATTTCGTAAAGAATTTACGAAAAAGTGTTATTGTGATGTCTTTTACTTGCTGCCAATTTACTGTACATATACTCAAAGCTAATACAGTAATATACAAGATATAAAGCATATTACATGATATATTGCAATAGCTGCAGATTTTGAAGCACCAGATAAAGTTGTAATTTATCTATTTATAAGCACCATTCAAAATTTATGATTCAATGTCATTGTTACAATACTATATTATATTTAATAATAAAATGATTGAGAATCATCGGATTTTAAACATAAAACCATAAATCATTAACATTTCTCGCACAACGTGAATTAAGGGGTGTCCTAGATCAGAATGGGAAGAATATCATTGTTTATTATTACTTAAATCCATAGATAAAACTATCTAAGAATATGTTTACAAAGTGACAGAGGCCAATTCTAAATATTTCTAAAAATATTAAGCCTAAAGCAGAGGAGTGTCTACCAGATATACAAGCGCTCGCCTTGTTTTCACCAATTTTTATTTTCACGATATTTCTAAAAAGGCGGGCGTGACAGCTAAAAAACTAAACAACTTATTTCATTGAAGTTTTTTTTACTCCAGTATTAAATTTTCTTCCGAGTATATTAAAAGAAATTGACAAAAAGTTAATTTAAATAATTGTTATAGCTTAAAGTTCATTTCTTTAAAAAACAGACACCTTTTTTTTCAAACCCACCAAAACAAATTATTTTACATTTTTTCTGCCTTTTTTTAGTTCACTCGGAAGAAAAATAGATAATTAATAAATCCTTCTTTGGTTTTTTATTTCTGTCAAAAAATAGGAGATGGATCTTTTCCGCCGATTAAAGACTCCAGCAATAAGATGCCTGTGAAATAGGCTTACAATTCTGTTATTCTTATTTTTTTGGTTTCATTAAATCAATAATTCAAAATTCAATAATTTTATTTTCTTCCTTCCCTTCTAAAAAAATAACATAAAATGCTATTTACTAACATTCTGATTCAGGACACCCCTTTAAAGAAAAATATATTCTGAATAAGAATTAAAATTACTTTCCTTTAAAAAGAGATTTTTTCATTAAAAAAAAAAGGCATTTTCCAATGTTTCCAAAAATTATTGTTCTGTTTAAACATCATTGTATAAATAAATTTTAAAAAATCATTGCAGATATACATGCAGAGCAGAGTATAAAAATGATAGCTGATATTGTAGTCGTACAAGAGAAAGTGACCAACTAACAAAACGTAAAATGTTCAGGAGGGCCATTTAAGTCACTTTTGCTTAGCAAGAAAATAAACATCAGTGCATTTAGTCATTTTTAACAAGTCAATATATTTCACTTTCAAGTTTAAAATCCTTTGGGATTTTTTTTCACAGCAACATTAAGCTAGTAAGATATCAAATAGTCAATGATCACATTTTTGTACAAAATGCACTTGGCCATTTTCTCCTGTATGACTACGATATATTTGTGAAAATGCCAAAATGGTAAAATAAGAAATAACAAAAGAATACATACCAACAAGGAAAATACCTTACATAACCTCAAAAAAATTAAGTTGGTATAATTTATATATATATATATATATATATATATATATATATATATATATATATATATATATATATATATATATATATATATATATATATATAATTCTCAAACATGCATATTTTTTGCCACGCAAAAGGCATAAATATTATAAAATATCATTAGTTATCAACGTGATATAATTATGGGATGTATAATCATATACGAGTGTAAACAGTTTAAGAAAAGTTGAATAAATAAAGATCACAATCTGATTAAATTTGGAAATGTTCAAAGGCACAAAAAAGTGGAATGTATTTGAAAGATAGCTACCACAAATATGTAGAATTAGCTGCGCCTATCTCAATATATTGTACACAGAGCTCGGTGGCTCAACTAGGTGCAAGAGGAATGTAAACATTTAACAGCAGACGTTAACCTATACAGTGTATGAGTGACTACGAGTAAGTCCTAGGTACGGTAAGCCAACATTATAAAATATTTAAATTTAACAATTCAACGTAAGTAACTGTAGAATAGAATCATATTTCATATGTTTACTTAATTGTTAATGATTAGGTACTTAATTAAGTTTGATCGACAGTAGCGATCAAAGGACGATTGGACGGAATACAGAAGTCGGCAGGTAAGAGCCGGAATTTCATTTCGTTGGTAGTTCATTTTGTAATCTTAACCGTAGTAAGGCGTCTTTTAACAGGTAAGACCACAACCGACAATATTAAGTACTAAGAGCTAGTGGAATGATGAACACATCTATAAACTATATCTAGTTAAGTTACACAAATAAAATAAAAACTTTATCCGCCTCCCGACGGGCAATTCATCCGGGTACGGTGATGCCCGAACGTCGCAAGTAACAATAAATAAAAACAATATAAATTTACACTCGCTTCTAGTGCGCACGGTACCTTAAAGTCTAACTTGTATTGTATACAGCCAAATACTATCTATCACCACTGTCAATATCAGGCACCTCGGAAATAACACATCACATTTTAAGTAATAACAAAATAAAAACAATCTTTAAGGTTTGTATCTTAACTCATTCTATGTAAATACATATTTATAACTTATCGATAGGACGGTTCGAGTGTAAATATTTAAGTGCAATCAACAATTGTAGATTTAAGACACATTGTATTTCCTGAATATTTCAAATAAGAAAACAATCATTAAGTACGTACAAATGTTTAAAACACACGAGTTATAATTTTATCAAAATATCAATTAATTTGTACAATAGAGTCGAATGGAATGTTAAATATAATCTCGCTGAAATTGCCGTTGTACAAAAATACATTTTATATTCAGATTCTCTAGAATGTGATAAGTAAGGTTCGGTACATATAATATGTACGGTAAAAATTACATGTATTAAAAACTTATTTTGATAAGTTACTCAGTTTGTATTTGCAGCGAAACCTTTGGTTACAAGCAAATATTATAAAGTGCTGTAACAAAGGGTTATTTTCGGAGGGGTGCTAACAGTTTAAAGTATTTTACATTATTTCTTATCAAAAAAATTGTTTTTGGGTTTCAAACAATTAAGATGATGAACAGTTTCACCGAACACTCTCATTTCAGAACCCGTTTGACTGTATTTCTATAACAGAATTATTGATTTAATAATAATTTCAATAAGATTCATATACCAAAAATAAGTTATTGTAAATAGTAATTTGTTTTTATATCATTTTAAAAATAATTTCTTATATAAGGCATGTGGAATGGGGTAATAAATGGAATGCTTCTAAGTAATGACAATGTGTTTTACCCAGACACTAAAAACTCTTTAATTCGACGATAATTCAAATTTATAATCGAAAAATATTACATAATTCTGGTCCCTCCAAAACTATTTTATACCAAACATTTGATAATTTGAAAAAGTTTAATTGTTAAGTAATTGAAAAAATGTTTTGCAAGAAACTTGAAATAAAATTACAACATTTTCTGTTTATCGAATGCAATCTGAGAGATCGCAGCACCCGTAATAAGAAATCAGAGCTTTAGGTTTGCCTGGAAATAGGAACTACCCTTTCTGTTATAACTTCCAATGTTAGCTGCTGTTAATTATTTATCATCAGATACCCACGGTAGACAATATACAAGTGCTCCAATTTTCCTGAGTTTATTTTCAAGTTTTTCGAGGTGTTTTTATGAATAATACTATGTAAATTTAAAAAAAAAAAGATTTTTTACTTGTCATTTGCAATTTATTATTGGAATTATACTTTAAATTTCGGTATTTTAATTTTGTCTCTTCAATTTCGAATTAACGAGCTTTTACTGTATTATGATATAAAAGACAATTTATTTTGGAATTGACATCAAAATTGATTCAAAATATTGCATTTAAAGATTAATCCATTATTTTAAAGAAATACGTACATACATTTTCGACACACAACAATGTGCCCTTTTAAATAATGTGATGTTATGAGTAAATAAGAAGACTATTTGAGGATTTTGAGAAGAAAAAAACTAAACCCTACTGGGGGGGTAACTTTGAAAATATGTTAGAATACTAATAAGAAAATAAACATTATAATAAATACCAATAAAAACATAACATTTAAAAATAAAAACCCTGTTTACTCTTTGAATGTATAATATTGTCAAAACGAATAATTTAAATATATTTTTGAAACGTTGCAGAAAAAAATACCCTCAAATAATATTCCATTCATCAAAAGACAAATAAAACAATTAGTTTTTAGATTCCAACATTTGTATACATATCTCTTATCCTTAACAATGGAATGTACATACATATAAAAGCTCGTGCGTGCACCAAATATACTATTAATTAATATTATAAACATAAAATTTAAACTTAATAATAATTTTAGAGTACTATATATTAACAATTCTAAACTCTGCAAAGGCCTGTTTCAACCAAGTTGTCTTTGTACCTTTTAACACTTGATATAATATGTTCATATATTAATTCCTTTATATTACTTCAAAGTTTTACTTCCACTTAAAACGCATGACATATATCAAAATATTCTGTCCTATAAAATCACTTCATTCAGTCAGTTAAAATGGAATGGTTTTGGCAATATCCGGTATATTAAATTAATATTCTTTTAATAGATTTTTTTAAAACACAAAGCTACTGTGTCAATATATTTTCAAAAGTTTATTACCTTTGGTATGATGACTTTTGAAAAATGCTTTGGTTTAGAATATCATAATACATCGAGAATTGGATTTGAGTAGAAATAGTGTTTCATATAATCAACCGCAATCTGGGAACTATTATCTTTAGATATTTGTATAAAACTATACTTTCATATTAGTGTTCGATCAACCATAGAAATTATAGAAAAATTAACAGAAAAATATAATTTCCTACAAACAAACTGTTACTTTAAAAAAAATCATGTAACTTGGGAGCAATACCGGATTTAATGTACTCAGCATATGAAATATTTTTTTATTGATTCTCTTTTAAAAATTTGATTGAAAAATTAAAGTAAATTGCATCATTATACATGAACTTTTATGATGATATTTGCATAATATAAAAAACCAGCTTAGTTTTCTTCCCGCTATGCACCTTGGCCAATCATATGTGCCACTGCTATAGAGACTGCAATTATCGCAATAGGGAATCGGATATTTTTTTTTTAAACTCATGAATGATGACCCGTTACAGTATATTCCCGTCATTTGAAATATAGAAAGTTAAATCCATTATTTCATCATTATATCTTAAAGGTTTAATAAGAATTGTATCGACAAAAAGATCAGTGATAAAAAACGATAATTATCACGAATGATAAATCTTCATTAATAGTAGATCCCAGATAAGCAAAGGCGGGGTCATTCAACACAATTCCTGTCATTTGAAATATAGAAAGTTAAATCCATTATTTCATCATTTTATCTCAAAGGTTTAATAAGAATTGTATCGATAGAAAGATCAGTGATAATACCCGATAATTATCACAAATGATAAATCTTCATTAATAGTAGATCCCAGATAAGCAAAGGCGGGGTCGTTCAACACAACTCCTGTCATTTGAAATATAGAAAGTTAAATCCATTATTTCATCATTTAATCTTAAAGGTGGAGACTGACCGGAGCATTTCGTCGTAACATCGCTCGAGGCGAGCATCACCGAGCATCCAAAACTATGGATGGAGTGCTCGGCTCGGTGTACTGACTGCCTGAATGCTTGCATCGTTACGACGAAATGCTCTGGTCAGTCTCCACCTTTAAAGGTTTAATAAGAATTGTGTCGACAAAAAGATCAGTGATAAAACCCGATAATTATCACGAATGATAAATCTTCATTAATAGTAGATCCCAGACAAGCAAAGGCGGGGTTGTTCAACACAATGAATCGGCTGATGGGTCAATAGTTACTGATGACTTTTACTAAGGAGGTGAGAGTTGAACTCGTACACGTTGTTGCACTGCTCGCCGCAGATGTTGCACTTCCAGGGGTTGGAGTCGCAGTGGCAGCCCTTGTGCAGGAAGTAGAGGGTGGAGTCGGGGAAGGAGATGGCGCAGAAGGTGCACACGAGCGAGGCGGGGTTGAGCAGCCCGCCGCCGTGCTCCGCGTGCGTGGACGTGATCATGCCGCCCTCTGACGGAGACGCTCGCGGGGACATCTGGGAAATATGCATTGGTTTAATATATTTTTTTAAACCCTTATCCGCACCCCAATGGTGCATAGGGCACTGCGTCATATAAACGCAGTGTTATCTTGATCTTTTACATATGAAGGAAAGGTGATCAGCCCTCCGCTTCAGGTACCAGTCCAGGGTAATATTGAATAAATATTACAGTGAAAAAATTACTTATATTTATTTTACCCCCCTAGGGAATCGAACCCGGGACCTCCAGAACGGTTGCCGAGCGTGCTGACCATTACACTATGGAGGCAGACAAAAATTAGCAAAAATATTTTTTTATAATAATAATATATTTTTTAAGCGGATCACCTTTCCTACATGTATTTAACGATTAAGATAACGGTGCGTCTATTGGGTACGGATAAGGGTTAGAGATGTACGAGTATATGTATCCGTATTCAGATGTGACGTAAAAATGATAAACAGAAACATTTTTTTTTACATAATCCTTAAAAAAAAATATTTTTTTAATAGTTGTTAATGATTTTTAAAATTGTCTTATGACTGAACTTATTATGTATATTACAAGTGAGTGTATTGTGAAATACCACTGATGATACATTGATGTTTAAATATGCATTCTTATAGAAACTGCACATCGCAAAAGAACACTATATATTACTTATAAACTAACTAACCATAACTACCGCAGGGGTAGGCAGAGAGAATCGAACGCCACACCACTCTGTCTTTGCATACATTCTTTGCCTCTTCTACATTTATGCATCTCCTCATACATACCCGACGATTATTACAACTCCTGACCCGGCCGCTTTCAAGTATTTGACATACCTGATTGTGCCAAGTTTTCCTCGGTCTGCTTCTTTTTCCAACTACATTCGCCTCATAAATTTGTTTAACCGTTCTTTCTTCACTCATACGCTCCACATGTCCAAACCATCTCAACACACCTTTCTTAATTTTATCGATAATGCTTATCTCAGCCTTACATTCTTTCCTTATTTCATCATTCGAACATCTATCAAACATCGTTTTGCCACACATTCGTCTGAGCGATCGCATTTCGACTGCATTCAGTCTGCTTTCATCCTTCTTTTGCCAACTCCATGCTTCGCTTCCATACATAAGGGTTGGAACCAGAACTCCATTGTGTACTGCCAGTTTAGCTTCCGCTGATAGATTTTTATTTGCTAAAACTGATTTTAGTGCACCATTCACTCTGTTCCCAGCATTCACTCTCCTTTCTATGTCTTTATCAATCTTTCCAATCTTTATATTACTTATATCTACATATATATATTTTTTTAATTGTACGAATCAGCAAATAACTATCAAAATTGGTTAAAAGTAGTAAATACGTTAGAAATCTCCATCTCCTACAAAGATTAGTCAGATCTGAAGAAACATGACACATAAATGTGATGTTAATATTAAATTTCTGTTTGTATCATGTCAGATCCTCCTGACGTCAACTATCACTTGAGAGTAATTGCCCTTGTCTTGGGCAGCTCTAAACTGCACCTTGACAGTCCTGATCCCGATACAATCAAATATATTCCGGAGCCAAGAGATCTGTCTTTTGTCCACACCTCGTCGACCCTCTCTTTCGCCTTTTATGATTAGGTGCAATAGTTTGTACTTCTCTCTTCTCAGTGCATGCCCCAGATTAAATACAATCGTTAATTGCAATAATATTGATTTTATTTATTGTTTCAGCATCAGTATTTACAATAATATTTAAAGCATTATTTTTAAAACAAAGAAATAAAACTTTGGATACATAAATGTGTTTGACTTTTGAGCGAAAATATGTAAAGGCAGAGTGAGAAAGGAATAAAGGCTTATAACCGTGACTAGCTGCAAACCAATATTATCTGAAATGAACGATTGTATATTGTTACAGCGGTTATAATTGATGAGTTTTTCTAGATATTTACAAGAGACTATGGCTCTGACAAAAAGAAATGCAGAGAAGCTCAAACGCACACAGCGATCCATGGAAAGATCCATGCTTGGTTTAAGCCCGATGGATAAAGTAAGAAATTAAGATATCAGGAACAGAACTAAAAAAGAGGATATCATGGATCGCGTGGCAAGACTCATAAAGCAATGGGCGGAATATATTGCAAGACAGGAACCCACAAGATGGACCCCAAAAATTTTAAGATGGATACCTTGGGAGAATAAAAGAGGTGTCGAAAGACACCAAAAGAGATTGGCTGTCTAAACTTAAAACACAGTAAGGGACATTTTTATCATAGTACGTTTTTTTTGCATTTTCGGACTAAGTAGAATCTGCTAAGTCCAAAAATGCAAAAAAAATGTACTACAAAAAAAATGTCCCTTACTGTATTTTAAGTTTGGACAGCCGAGATGGTCCGACGACATAGCTGCTGTGGGAGGCAGAAACTGTCTGCAAACAGCAACAGACCGAAGGAAATAGAAGGATATTTAAAAGGCCTATATCCAGCGGTGGAGAACAGAAGACTAGAGAAGAAGAAGAAGTACTTCTAGAAGAGTAGATTTAATTTATTAAAAACTTACGGCATGTCGGCCACGGCCCCTGGCAGAGATGCGTCGGCGTAGATCCTCACGCAGCAAGGACTTGAGCGGGGACACCTTGATGAGCGAGGACAGGGAGCTGGACACGCCCGAGCCGCGCTTGCCCTCGCCGGCGCCGCCCGCCGCGCCGCTCCCCTCCCCCGCGCCTTCCGCCCCGCCTGCCGACTCGTCGTGCGAACCCGGTTCCTGGATTTAAAAGCGTTAATAAACTCCTAACCAAAAATAGACTCTAAGCCAACTGACGGCAGCCATCCGATAGATGAGAGGCCGGAAATCGAATCAAACGTAAGCCGACTAGTCTAGTTGTCTTGCTCTCTCATTATGGTAATACAGTAAGTCCTCTACTTACATAATTTTGACTTACTGGAATTCGTACGTCCGCCTCCGTAGTGTAATGGTGAGCACGCTCGGCTACCGTCCTGGAGGTCCCGTGTTCGATTCTCAGGGGGGGTCAAAAATAAATATAAGTGATTTTTTCACTCTAATATTCATTCAATATTACCCTGGACTGGTACCTGAAGCGGAGGGCTGATCACCTTTCCTTCGTGTGTTAACGATCAAGACAACACTGTGTTTATATAATGCAGTGCCCTATGCACCATTGGGGTGCGGATAAGAGTTTGAAAAAATTGAAGAATTCGTACTTACACAATTTTTTTTAAAAGTGAAATAAAAAAAATCTTTCCACATTTTCATTTTTAAAAAGATGATTTTTTAAAAGAATTAATCCACAATGCCTTTAAAAGCTTGTCTGGAGGTAGGATACTTAATAAAAATACTAAGTAAAAAAAGGTACCAACCCAATCTACTATAATTACCAAAAATAGAGGAATATAAATAATAAATCAGTGGCTTGAACTTAAATGTAACTGTGTATTTATAGTACACATAAATAATTTTGTAAGAATCGGATTCATAACTTCTAAAAATAATGCTGAATTAAATGTATGCATGTAGATCTATTCTGTTTTCACATATCGCTCACTCCTTTCAAGAACGTCATAAATCAAAATACTTGATTTTTCAGGAGAGCCTTTTTAATGTTAAATATTATAATACAGTGTATTAAAAATAAATATGAGGCCACTTTTTGAACTTTTTACTGTGCGACAGATCTTTTTAGGTAAAACCAGAAGGTTTTTTCTCCATTTGAAAAATATTCAATACATTTAAAAAAATAATTAAACAATACCTTTTCTTCAAAATGCAAAAACAACATTTTTTCCCCTGTAGCGGGTAAATATTATTTTCAAATATGCCACTTTTGCTGGGATATAGTACATTTTCTGGGCATTCCGAAGACATGTACAACTGAAAATTGTTGATTTTTGATTTATGACGTTCTTGAAAGGAGTGAGCGATATGTACCATATCCTTTGAACCTAGCGCATATTATTACATACCATATATCTAAAAAAATCATAACTATCTTTTTTTCGACTTACACGAAAACCTTTGGAACGAATTAATCACGTAAGTAGAGGACTTACTGTACCACATTTATTGGAATGAAAGAAACAACATGTCACTAGCACTTCCCAGTTTATAAGTAAAAATTTATGTATTCAGTAGCAAAATAAAAAAAAAAACAGATACAGATAATAACTAATTTTCTTCGTGGTGTCAATATGGCATTACCTGCTTGATGGGTATGAGGCTGATGGACGGAGTGATACTGGTCGCCGACATAGAGGGCATGCTGCAGTGGGAGCTGCTGGCCACATTGCACGAGCTGTCTCCCGACTGCGGAGAGTTGGGACCTCCTTCTCCGGAACCGTTCAAGCGATTCTCCGTCGCCCCTGGGAAAAAAACAGTAATTTTAAATACAAATACATTACTAATACTACCATCACGCCGTTTCCCCGTAGTGGTAGGCAAATACATTATTTGTAAAGAAATAAGTAAACCCTTAAAGCACTTGTGTACTACACGGAATTGTACTGTCCGGCAGTCCGGTTAGCATGATAAAACGTATAATCGGCTTGTGCTTTTGTCCATCTTTCTTCGAATCGGTACGCTCGATTGGTACGCGATCACGGTGCGCACGAACTCGATCACGTTAGACTGTCGTAGTCGCTGTTATTTGAAAAAACCGGACTGCCGGACAGAAAAATTCCGTGTAATGCACAAGCACCCTTAGGGCGTTTGTCCACTACACGGAATTACACGGAATTTTACCGTCCGGCACGTCATTTGTCAACTGTCGTAGCCGCTTTCATTTTCAAAACCGGACTGATGGACAGTAAAATTCTGTGTAGTGCACAAGCACCCTTACGGTGAATATGGACTGAAAGAACTTACATTCACTAGCTGTAATAGTCCAATTTATACTAACTTGTATGAACATTATGTCTTTCTACGTTTTAAATATTAAAAGCAAACACTGATTTTTAGGGTCTACTAAGACACTAAAAATCAGTGTTTGATTTTAATATTTAATATATACATTAAAATATAGAGTTCTACAAATTAAATTCCAAATCAATAAATAATGCGTTTCACCCAGAGCTCGTTCACTAACGCCATCTAAAAGATTACAAATATTTACCGCTTCTAGATTCAAGAATCAGGAGCACAGAACTGATCACATTGCCTTATGTAATTGACAAGTAACACAGTGTAAATGATGATGATCATCAATTTGATGCTGTGCCCTATACACCATTAAAGAACTTCTCGACAAGCATGTTCTAATTCAGTGCAGTGTTAGTGATGGAGATTTTTTTGTTAGAGTTTTTTTTTTGAAACTTCAAAAATATATTTTCATCACTGCAATTATTTGAAAATAATTTAAATATATTTATTACCTTTCAAACATGTATATAATCTCAAGAAGGCATGGTAAAAAAGTAAAAAAAAAAAACATTTATTTCTATTTTGACCTCACTGAAAATCGAACCTGGTGCTTCATGTTTGGCAGCCAAAGACGCTAACCATTACCCCACAGAGCCATGCTAACATCTATTTTAATTATTATGAAGTCACTAACTAAGCAATGTAATAAAGATTGCAGCCGATATTAAAAAAACTCAAACAACAGGACAATACTCAATGATTTAACTTTTTTTGTTGTGAAATTTTAATAATATATGTACATATAAGGGAACAAAGGCAAAATAAAGGAATGGGTAAAAGTTCAAGAGTTAATTCTATAGAAATTGTAAAATACTTTTACATTTAATTTAAATATTTTTTTACTTTCTCTTTTGTGAGTATATTAGGTTAAAATAGATAAAAACTTTTTTTTAAGTATTCAAAAAGAACTCCACTGACAAGACACACAAGGTGGCATGGTGGGTCTTTGCAAAAAATTATGTTTATAAATTTTTAAATGAATGTGTACAGTATATGTATTTAAATGTATTTATATAGTTATATGGAAAATAATGTTTGGTGCCTTATAGTGTAGATCAAGGGTAATATTAAATAAATATTACAGTGTAAAAATCACTTATATTTATTTGACCCCCCCTGGGAATCGAACCCGAGACCTCCAAAACGGTAGCCGAGCGTGCTGACCATTACACTACGGAGGCGGACAAAATTTAATATTACCCTGGACTGGTACCTGAAAGGGAGGGCTGATCACCTTTCCTTCATGTGTAAACGATCAAGATAACACTGCGTTTATACGAAGCAGTGCCCTATGCACCATTGGGGTGCGGATAAGGGTTTCATTATTATATTATTTTATTATTAGTAAGAGAAGAGATGGCTCAATAAGCAATTGTTAGTCTGAGTGGGGATGGTGTGTAAGTGGAGTTGTGGAATGTAGTGGATCAATGGGATACAGTTAGGAAAATTAGTGAAAGTTATCTAATGACATCATTAAAGTACCAAATTACCCAAAAATTCCAAACATTTTCTCATGCATTATGATTAATGATGAAAGAATAACATTCTAGCATTCTGGAACTCTCCTTCCAGGTAAAAATAAATAGGCGTCATACACGAGTCAATAATAATGAATTAATAATGAAAGAGAAAAGGATACAGTCATTTTTAATATTCCTAGTAGACTGCAATAATAGAGTTTGATTTTAATATTTAATATGTAAATTAAAATAGAGTTCTACATATTAAATACCAAATCCTCAAATCAAATAATTTAATATTTCTACCTTACCTTTTCCGCCTCTGTAGTGTAATGGTCAGCACGCTTGACTGCCGTTCTGGAGGTCCCGGGTTCGATTCCCAGGGGGGGGGTCAAACAAATAAAAGTGACTTTTTCGCTCTAATATTTATTTAATATTACTTGAAGCGGAGGGCTGATCATCTTTCCTTCATGTGTTAACGATAACACTGCATTTATATGAAGCAGTGCCCTATGTACCATAAGTAGCACCATTGGGGTGCAGATAAGGGTTTGAAGAAGAAGAAGCTCACCTTGGCTATTGTTGGATTGTCCGGGAGAGTATGTTTCATTATTGTCAGCCATGGAGATTTCTACATGCGGCGTCAGGTAGTGCATGGGAGGTGTGGCATTGTCTGTAGATCTAGCGCCATTACTGTCTCCACTGTCGGAGTAACTGGCCGCCACGGACACCGAGAGTCCGGGGCCCAGAGAGCCCAGGGCTCCGAGAGAGTTCTCCAGGGATCCGTCCACCGAGAGGGCCCCGGAAGTCAACCCGGCAGCCAACAGAGACACCGGATTCGTGCCTGGTCCGGGGTTATCCAAGTCGATACCATGTCTAAATGGAAATAAAAATATTTTTGACATCTCAACATACATGAAGAAGTCTGGGAAGTCTACACAAAAATTGAAAATAATGTTGTCAGGCGGGGCTCAAGTATGTGAATTTAATCCGAGATTCGGACCTTATGGTGGGGAATGACAGAAGTCATTTCGTTATAACGTAACACGTTACGATGCGAGCATTCGTATAGTCAATACAGCATTTCAAGTGCTACATTCGAAGTCGAATGCTCAACGCGAATGTTACGTTACCACAAAATGCTCTGATCAGTCCCCACCAATAGACACAAATAGAAAGAGTCTTTGCTTAATATAAACCCTATTTCCCTATTCCAACATTGATGGCGGTAGTGAACTCACATGAACTGTGTCACGAGTTTGATCAATATATCTAAGGGTTCCGAGTAGTGTGGTTGTCAATCATGGGAAGAATTTGTGAATGTTACACGTGTCTAAAGTGATCACTTAACCAAGCTTATGATGGTCGTAAACCCTGTAAATGCCCAGACATCCATATTCTTTTTCATCTATGTTAAGGTGTCAAAAATGCGGAGATAATCCAGATTTGTGAACAAGTATTTGGAAACACTCAAAATCTTGGAAATAAAACTACATCATGCCTGGAGAAAAATCTTAGATCAATGTACACTTAGAGCACGAGTGACAAAATTGCCTCGTATTGAAACAAGTCTAACAAATAAAGTTGGATTTGAATACTCTTATCTAAACAATAACAAGGATTATAAAGTATATTAAAGTGAGCCATAACCTTTCACTGTAAAAGATAACATAAAGTCCATTAAAATCAAGGTCTGCCCGGCATAAAGTGACAAAATCTTGAACTGACCAATAGAAACACACAGAAGAAATGGGAATTGTTGTCAAGCAGTTTTTTCCTCAATCCCGACCCTAATTAGTGTACTAATTAGGGTCATATACTAATCACAAGAAATCGCAAACCCAATCCCGATCTGTACAATGTTTTTTGGCGTCTCACGTAAAAGTTAACAAAAATGCAAATAAAACGCTTATAAGTGTCTCCCGCTTTCTACCAACAGTATGTAAAAGACGCTTATCAGCTTTTCCCGCAAACAATGTATTAACAAAATACTATCTTAAAAAACAAATCTCTTATTTTTTTTAAAGTGAAGTAAGGAGTGATGGTAGTTTATTGGGAAAATTATTTTTATTATTAAATGGATGAGGGTAAGATAACAGGGGGTGATGATCCACTTAATCTTACTTTTGTACGGACTATATCGCTCACTCCTTTCAAGAACGTCATAAATCAAAAAACTTGATTTTGCAGGAGATCGTTTTTAAAGTTTAAAAATAAAACACAATGTATTAAAAATAAATATCAAGCCACTTATTGAACTTTTTACTGTGCAACAGATCTTTTTAGGTAAAACCAGAAGGTTTTTTCTCCTTTTGAAAAATATTTAAAAATATTTAATACAATACCTTTTCTTCAAAATGCAAAAACAACATTTTCTGCCCTGTAGCGGGTAAATATTATTTTCAAATATGCCACTTTTGCTGGGATATAGTACATTTTCTGGGCATTCCGAAAACATGCACAACTGAAAATTGTTGATTTTTGATTTATGACGTTCTTGAAAGGAGTGAGCGATATGTGCTATATGGGTTATACTTTCAACAGGTTTGGCGCATTTAGTGCATATGATAAAAATATCTTTGAATAGGACATCTCATTGAATTAAAAAGTAATAATAACTACACAGATAGAAAATAGAAAAAATGAAATTTTGAAATTCATCACAAAACTGTGATTAAAATAAAATCTGAAATACTTACTAAAATGATGTAATGATGAACGAAATAAGGAAAGTCTGAGACATAATCTGAGGCTAAAGTTCATACTTTATGTAAATAGAAATTATCAACAAAAAAATATGTAAAAGGCTTTTTTCAGATTTTTAATAACAGACGTATATTACTGAAAAATATCAACTGTTAAGTTCATATCAGGTAGTAAAGTGAATTAGTCAGTAGACAAACTCATTCAAAGGTGCTCCTTGATGTATCAACATAAATATTGATAATTTTCTCTCTGATAATGACAATAAAAGACGGAGGTTTGAATATACAACAGATCAAACACAGTAAACACAGACACAGTGTAAGTTGTCATCGGGTGAATACTGGCTGTATACATATACGAAACTAGATACAAAACAGTTTATATTAAGTCATGTATCAAATGTTAAATCAAACACTGATTTTTTGTGTCTACTAAGTTGTATTTTATTGCAAATTGTTTCATTTATTGATTCGGCAGTCACTTTGTGGTAAAATCTATGCATTTTAATTGATGTTTTACTTAGTAAACACCAATATTTCTTAAAATCTACTGTGACACGTGTTTCGATGCATTCCGCATCATTTTCAAACACCGTTTGAATACGGTGTTTGAAAATGTGGCGGAATGCATCGAAACACGTGTCACAGTAGATTTTAAGAAAAAGTAGTATTTACCAAGTAAAACTTTAATTAAAAATGGGTAAATTGTTTTGCCTAGTTATGGCATTTTAAAAGTAATGTTTTTTAAACACATTCGTTTAAAAATGCCATAACTAGGTGGAACAATTGTCTCAAAAAATATTTTTATAGGTTTTTTTAACAATAAAATACAATTTAGTAGACTCAAAAAATCAGTGTTTGATTTAACATTTAACACATAAATTAAAATGGAGTTCCACAAATTAAACGCCAAATCCATGAATGATATTAACTCACCTATTGAAGAAGTGAACTCGGAGACTCTTCATCGTGGGAGCTCTATAGCTGCACAGCGGGCACGTCTTTACTAAGTCATGTTGTCCTACGTGCTCATTCTGGAAGTGCGCACGCATGGCGATTTGTCGCTGGAAGCCCCGATTGCAGATGGGGCAGTGGTAGGGTAAGGACTTGGTGTGCGTGGTGAAATGCTCGGCGAGATGGTCCTTCCGGAAGAACCTCTTCTGGCAGACCCGGCACTCGTAGGGCTTGACTCCCGTGTGGCGCATCTTGTGTCGCCGCATGTTGGCCCCGTTGGAGAACTTCATGTTGCAGACGTCGCACTCGAAGAGCTTGCGGTGCGGGCGCGAGTCGGCCGCGGGGGCGGCGTTGCTGCCCGGCGCCATGGTGTTGTTGTTGTTGTTGCCGGGGCACTGGGCCATGTGCGCCGCCAGCACGCGCCCGCTCAGGGTAGTGAACGTGTCGCACGACCCGCAGCGCAGGGGGGCGCTCCGCTCCGATTCGTCCCCTGAGTTGTAGTTTGCGATCGTCGAAGGTTCCTGAAAACCCAACATTATTTAAAAATTAAACATTTGTAGACCACTTAATGAGTTTAATTTCATTACACACGACCAGTTTCGAAAACTAACAGACTTTTTAATCTACAGGTGAAAAGCAAACCATTAAGTGGTATTATACAAGTGTTTAATTAAAAAATAATAATAATCGACATGTCATTCCACAAAGTTGATGCCGAATCAATCGACAGGCGCCGTGGCGGAGTTGGGTAGACGCTCGACTGCGAAACTGGCATTGCGGGTTCGATTCCCGCAAATTGCAAAATGAATTCAAGAAAGATTTATTTTCAATTGATCTGGGTGTTTGTGTATTTTTCACATTTACCTTCCCTATCCTTACTATCGTACCTGCAGACAAGCATCTAAAATAGACGCTTTGCGGGTTAATAGTTTTTTTTTTAAATATTAAAAAAATTTAAAAACATGCTATGCTTAGTGCATGCCTATAATATAATGGCCTCAATTGACACGTATTTAATCTGTTATCAGATTAATTTTAAGAGTTCTATAATTTATTTATAGAACTCACTTTTCCACCACTATTCACATGGAAGGGTGGAGAGACCTGGCATATCAGAGATTGCTGAGAGGTTAGATCGTCAGTAATGAGGGATACGGCCAATAAGATCATTTTACTTGTGCATACATATTTAATACTTTTGAGGATACACTTGATAATATTTGCTCCAGATAATGCTCGAAATCAACTCATAAAATTAATAAACCGACACTGACATATATGCGTACAACAAATTATAAAAAGGAAAGATAATTGTTGATCTAAAACATATTATTTATAAGATAAATTTATGAAATAATGTAAACTTCGTTTATTTTAAGGATACACCATATGTCAGCAGTTGTTAGGCTAAGAAGATAAAGACACTAAGATTATCTGCAATAAATGACCTTCAACCTACTAAGTTAGCAAGTGTTGCAATACATAATATGGCGCTGACCTGATTACGAATCGGTATTTAATTTAAAATATAAGCCGGTAATATTATTTTTACAAAATATTTTTGGAGTGCAGCAAAACTTCCTTCCTTTTACAAATGCAATTTTTTGAGGCAATTGAGGTCATTGAAAAGACAAACACAATTCGCTCACTCCTTTCAACAACGTCATATATCAAAAAACTTGATATTTCAGGAGATCGTTTTTAAAGTTTAAGAATATAATAAAATGTATTAAAAATAAATATCAAGCCACTTTTTGAACTTTTTACTATGCAGCAGATCTTTTTAGGTAAAAGCTGAAGGTTTTACATCTATTTGAAAAATGTTTAGTATATTTAAAAAAATAAATAAACAATACGTTTTCTTCAAAATGCAAAAACAACACTTTCTGCCCTGTAGCGGGTAAATATTAAGTTAAAATTATGCTGCTTTTGCTGGGATATAGTACATTTTCTGGTTATTCTGAAAACATGCACAACTGAAAATTGACGATTTTTGATTTATGACATTGTTGAAAGGAGTGAGCGAATTGTATTCCAATATTACAAAAATGGATTATTAACAAAATTTTATATAATATAACTTATCGTTATTTAGGAACCTATCATTCAATATTTCCTCGCAAATGTATTAATTTATTAAATTTAATCAAACTTCAATTAATTTAATGTTTTTTTTTACCATACATGTAATTGTTAGCATGGAGACTTTCTCTTAAATATCAGATGTGTGAAGCTGATCAAAATTTATCTTACAAAAAAAAAGTTTCAAATAGGTTTACATTTTCCCTAAATTTAAACTGATGCTTTTATTAAATCGATTTGTAATATACTTTTTTGGAGTGGTATTTTTTTTTATAAAACTTGGCATCTCACTCCATTTTGCATTCATATTGTTGATCTAGGAGCTAGAAACATTCTCTCTTACTTCATCTGTCTGATGTATATATTTCCTTTGATAAAATTGTTTAGTTTATTTGTAAAATTGTTTAGTTTATTTAATTGGTTGTTTAGCAGAAATCTACCAAGATCTCATTCCACAAGTGACTTCCCGTAAGCTAAAATTTTGTTTGCAACACAAAAATCTGTTCTCACATCAATGCATTTTTTTAATGGCGTTTGTAACCCGAGATTCTACTGTATAGCAAGCTAGGAAATATTTTGAAACTGCTGCATAAACAGCTATCGAAGCAAAGTTCAAATGCATTTTTAATCTTGGTTTATGACTGCAAAGTCCTGTTAAACTAGTGTCTTGTTACTGCCAGTAAACTTTAAGTCAAGAATCGATTGATTTGACTAAATGATATAAGTATCTAAAAAAATTACTAATTTATCTAAAGTATCTGGAAATTTATCTGACAATTTTATCTAAATAATACCTTTGGAACCTTTCATCATGGGTACACATAATGCATCCATAGTGTAATGGTCAGCACGCTCGGCTACCGTACTGGAGGTCCCTGGTTTCGATTCCCAGGGGGGGGTCAAAAAAATATTATTGATTTTCCACCCAAATATTTATTTATTATTACCCCGGACTGGTACCCTGACATATTTATTTAATATTACCCCGGACTGGTCCAAATGCATTATTTTAACATAATCAAGCTTTACAAATTTGTACTTAAATACAACCATAGTACATATGGTTATGAACATGTCTAAGGTAATTAAAATTAATGTGATTTTTTGAAACAAGGATTATGATCATAACCTTTTGTTGCCGGTAAAGGGTGGTACACCAATAGCCTGAGAAATAACCTTGAAACAGTGAAAAAATATATATGAACTTAATACCTTATCATTATTGTTGAGTGTGTTTTGTTGGGGCGATATGGTGCCCGAATCAGCCTCTGTATCTCCGGCGACAGACATACCATCACTGCTTAGTTCCGAACACGCTAATGCTTTTGATTAACCATTTTCTTTTTCCGTGCCTGCAAGAACAATTTTTTATTTAAAACTATTATGTATATCAAATAATTACATTGTTGTAATCTCCCAATTTAGATAACATTAGAAAAAGAAAACGAAAAAGAGAAGAAAATATTGAGAGTATAATGTTTGTTACAAATTTAATTATGATTGTGACTGCTACTGTGTACCAGTGGCGGTCGGTGACTTTTTGTAGAAGGGATTCTAGACATCAAATGTTTATACTCGTACTTACTAGATATGAAATATGCACATCTAGACGCTAGACCACGAACAAGATACAATTAGGTACCGTATAAAATTATCTCCATATATCCATTAAGCTCCATAACTCAATAATCACAGATCCAAAATATCTGAAATGTGTTATTCGTATGCAAATGCAAGGGATGCGGTGCATCCACAGCATGTATGGACGGACCGCGCCTGCTGTGTACAGTAAACCCCCCTGTAACGTTGAGATAGGTATCGCATTTATCAATTGGAAAGTTGTAGGGGGTTAATTTTTTAAATTGTATTTTAATTTTAAATGGCTAATTTCAGTCATTTTCGCTGGTTAAAATGTAAAAATACAATTTGAAAAATTAACCACTTATGCAATTTCAATTCAATTTATTTATTTATAATTAACATACACATTACAAACTAAAATTTAAAGTGTATGCATTAACAAAAAATCTAAAATAAGCAGTAATACTCTTGTTAAAGACTTAGAAGAATCAAGATTCCCCCTGATAATGCGGTACCTATCTCAATGTTTTAGGGGGTTTTACTGTATTAACATTTTTTGCTTAACTTCAGGGACAGGTAGGGAGGATGGGGTACCACACTGCTCACATATACTCCTAATTTCCTCAACTTGCATAATTGGAGAGATGATAGCCAATATTTAAGCTGCTTGGTGTATGCAAATGGCACTGTACTGTTGGCGAGCAACGTGGAGGATTTGCAAGCAAATATAGTGGGGATAAAATGATGAATACATGGATAATGAGTTGGTTATGATAGAAAATAACCCAAAGGTTATGGATATTGAAAGAAAGAATAAGAGTTTACATAATGAATGAATGAATGTCGGAAAAATGGAACATGTGCAAGAATTAATGTATCTAGGAGGCATGTTTCCAAGAGTTAAAAAATGGATACTGATATTGAAAGAAAAGTGAATGTAACGAAAAGAATAAATAATAAAATAATGTAGTACTAGTGCCAACATTGATGTATGGATGTGAAATATAGAATTGGCGTTAGAAGGGTGAAATCTGAGTAAATTCTGTTGAAATGCGATCTCATATATGCATGTTTAGAAAATGTATGTATGACAGAGAAAAAACTAAGAAATTTAAAAGGAATGGAAGGTTAAGTTAGGTTTAATTGCAAATATTATGACTGCTATATAAAAATTACCTATTTATCTATAAAAAAGGGCTCATTTCAATAAATACATAAATCTTTTACTACTTATTTACATTAAAAATATTATTGAACATTTTAAAATAGATACATACATAAATAGGTATATAAAATACCGATACCTACCTATGTATATCATTCAAAAAAGGGATATTTGAAAATATCTAGGTTACATGGCCTATGAATGTTATAAGTATGAAATATTCAAAAAATGATAAAATATTACTAAGAAAACTAACTTTTTTAAATCTTGAATTTTTCATCTGTTAAATATTATGTGATCTTTAAAATTACAAATCAAAGAAAGGTGTACATTGAAAGGTGTACATGAAGAGAAATTATTTGGGACATACTTTACACAAGTACACTTTCAACCTATGTTCCACAGTCCAGGTACCATGTTTCTGAAGTTTTTTTATCAGTAAAACTTGCTGGTATAATAAATTATTTTTAGTATTTTTTCCCTCCAATTTTCGAATTTAGGAAAATTTCTTCTTTTACAATATTTATAATAAACATTACATTAGTTTAAAAATGTAATTCGACTTCGCTGAGAAAATCCGCGAAAATGAGTTTATGAGAAAATGGGAAATAAAATACACTCTGAATAATATACTACCGCGAATAAAAGTAAACACTTCACAAAGCGTAAATATTATTTGAAAGATCTTAAAATAATAACCAAATCAAGAACACTATTTATTTCACTCGCAATAACGGTATTATACAGACGCGATGTGGAAATACGGATTTGGTTGACCTATATTCCAGGTCTACGGAGTGGCAAACTTTCAAACAGGTGACATTCTATGCTTCTATAAGGCCAATAGCAGG
>NW_028281154.1:1160000-1180000 GCF_059751285.1 Brachycentrus maculatus
ACTCAAACCAGCCTATGACGGTCGTAAGCCCCGTAAATGCCCAGACTTCCATATTCTTCTTCATCTTTGATGAGATATCAAAAAATAATATTATATTTTTTCATTACATTATACTAAAATCATAGAATGTATGAAAATTTATAATTTTAAAATATATTATATTTTACAATTCAATGTTTATTTTTCATACATGCGTATGTATAATATATTAAACATAGTTTATAATAATAAAATATTCATTTCAGAAAATTTTAAAGGGCGCATTATAAATAATTTTAATTGCTCTTAATAATTGATAAATAAATATATTAAATTAATTTCATTGATATATATTTCACAATAAAATAATTTTCAACAACCTGAGTGAATTAAAATTGAAATTATTTTTAATTTTTGTTATATATGTTAGAATACAAATAAAAGGTAGGTACACGAAACTATTGAATAATTTTTTTATTCAATAGTTTTATTGAAAATGCGTTGGATATTTCGAAATGTCGTTATTTAAATGACTTAAACTACACATTATTTTTTGACATCTCATCAAGATGAAGAAGAATATGGAAGTCTGGGCATTTACGGGGCTGACGACCGTCATCGGCTGGTTTAAGTGATCACTTTACACACGTGTAACATTCACCAATTCTACTCATTATTGACAACCACACTACTCAAATTCTTGGAAGTTCTTTATATATGAACCAATTTAGAAACCTTGTTCTTGAATCACTAGAACTTCACTAGAGACATCTATTGGTAAGATGTAAAGAAGCTTTTTACTAAGCAGAAACTCTTATATTAGTATGTGAGGTCCAAATCCTGGATTATAATCACACACATGAGAAACTCCAGAAAATACCATTTTCATTTTTATTATTTAAGCTTATAATTTGACCAGATAATATTATAATATTGACTTAAACTACAACATATTAAGACGATTATGTATTGGAATCTTTTTTTAAAATATCCATATTAAGTACAATAAAGTAAATGTTGGTATTTAAATATAAAAGGGGTTTTCGATGTTGAATGGAATGCTAAATCCTTTTCCATGTTATAAAATATATATTTCAAATGTCCTGGTCAGAATAGGTTGGTGTTACCTAATACCCAGGGGTGGAGCAATATCTCAGCCTAATTTAGTAAGGTTCTCTAGGAGTTGAATTTTAATTGTGAAAAGGCGTTACACGATATTAACTAACACGTCCAATTCATGGACATAAATAATAACTACAAAAAACTAAATGTATTTAGGATCGAAACAAGAGCGGATGTGAAAAAAATCAATATTGATAAGGAGTTGTTAATTAAATAAACACAAGTGGGTATTATATAATTTATTTCAATGATTCCAATAATTATTATCTCATTTTTCCATAACTGTTATTGTCGAGTCGTGATTTCATTTGCCTTCAGCAAGAAAATCAAGCCAGCTGATCTTCAATAATTTAAGTAGCAAATGGCGTTCTTTGGATCTGTTTATTTATTTATTATCATCGAAAATATGTTTAAATGGCAAAGTAACTATCAAAAATATATGATTTTTCTAAACCTGTTTGGAAAAGAGAAATGGGATGTCGTAAAATGTAATTTCAAACATAAAAAACTAAAACAATCATCGATAACCATATTTCTTTTGATTTATACGAGATCGAATCTTTACTAAAACATATATATATATATATATATATATATATATATATATATATATATATATATATATATATATATATTATATATATACATGTATATGTGTATGTGTGTGTATATAAGAAAATAAAAAATGCCTTTTTATGTAATATTAATTCGTTTTATTTTTACCTTTCCTTTTTTGTATAAACTGTTATCATTTAAACATCTGGATTTTCGAAAATTGTAGGTTTAAACCTTTAAAAAATAATCCGAAATTCCACTCGCATATCGCACGCGGACAATAGCACTGACTTCGTAATTCGGCGTTTGCGCGCCCAGGCCTGTCTCTAGTAGGCCTTGATTGAACATCGAAATGGAGTGAACATAAAATCAGGTATAAACATCTCATAAAAATCAATGGTTTTTATAGTAGATCTTGTAATCAAATTAACAGAACTATTTTTTAGGTTCAGGTGTCCTCAAGATAACAACAGAATTTTTTTTTGTTTTTTTGTTTATTTTTTTTTAAATAACATTTTTTTTTATAAATTTATAAATATATATATATATATACAATATATATATATATATATATATATATATATATATATATATATATATATATATATATATATATATATATATATATATATATATATATATATATATATATATATATATATATATATATCTGTATTTATATTTGTATATTTTTTTCGGTTTTTGCAAAATTTTTTTTGATGACAATTTTTCAAATAAATTTGTATCTAGAAATCTGCAAAACGCAACCAAATTTGAGAATTAATTGGCGTAATGATCTTTTAGTGATCTAAACCAGAAAAATAGATTTTGTAACGATTTATTGAAAGAAGTCGTTAAAAAAAATCGATCATCCATCTACATCTGTGGGTTAAATACATATATTCTAAGTTGCAAAAACTTTAAAGTTGGATTGTATTTTTTCAGACAAATTACACGATCGACATTTTATTTTATTTTTTATATTTTTATTATTCCATGAAATAATTGGCATTTATAACGAAATATCAATTAAACAAATCAAGTGTCAGCACAGTAACATATTAGTAAATATTATTATGAATTATTTTCAAGTTTAAAAAAATAAAATTTAATTTTCATGCTGACCCCGCTGCGAATCGACCTCTGGACCTCTTGAATGGTAGCTAAATGTACAAACTACTACACACCCGAGGCTCACAAACTGTGAAGTAATAAAATAAATCATTCGTGAAAACCTAATCAAGAACTTAAACGGAATCCACTTTACTAGAATTATGCTTCATTAATAAATATGATTCCAGAGCATTATTTAACTTGCACACCTCCTTAATGACGACCTTATTAAATTTCGGTTCCATTATATTAATTAAAATTCCTACATTTTGTTAAGGCTTTAGATATAACTCAGACACAACAACTCATTTTAATTTGTTCATTTTAAATATGAAATCAGTGTTTATCAATAATTCTAGTACATAATTGGAAAAGGTTTTGACATAAGTTTGCGGTAATTCATTATATTTTTTTCCTCTTTTTATTTATTTCCAAGAACACTTAACAAGTTGGTGCGATTTTGCTAAAATATGGCAATTCACAGTATGACTTGTCTCATTATAGATGAAAATATACTAGAATTATTGATAAACACTGATTTCATATTTAAAATGAACAAATTAAAATGAGTTGTTGTGTCTGAGTTATATCTAAAGCCTTAACAAAATGTAGGAATTTTAATTAATATAATGGAACCGAAATTTAATAAGGTCGTCATTAAGGAGGTGTGCAAGTTAAATAATGCTCTGGAATCATATTTATTAATGAAGCATAATTCTAGTAAAGTGGATTCCGTTTAAGTTCTTGATTAGGTTTTCACGAATGATTTATTTTATTACTTCACAGTTTGTGAGCCTCGGGTGTGTGGTAGTTTGTACATTTAGCTACCATTCAAGAGGTCCAGAGGTCGATTCGCAGCGGGGTCAGCATGAAAATTAAATTTTATTTTTTTAAACTTGAAAATAATTCATAATAATATTTACTAATATGTTACTGTGCTGACACTTGATTTGTTTAATTGATATTTCGTTATAAATGCCAATTATTTCATGGAATAATAAAAATATAAAAAATAAAATAAAATGTCGATCGTGTAATTTGTCTGAAAAAATACAATCCAACTTTAAAGTTTTTGCAACTTAGAATATATGTATTTAACCCACAGATGTAGATGGATGATCGATTTTTTTTAACGACTTCTTTCAATAAATCGTTACAAAATCTATTTTTCTGGTTTAGATCACTAAAAGATCATTACGCCAATTAATTCTCAAATTTGGTTGCGTTTTGCAGATTTCTAGATACAAATTTATTTGAAAAATTGTCATCAAAAAAAATTTTGCAAAAACCGAAAAAAATATACAAATATAAATACAGATATATATATATATATATATATATATATATATATATATATATATATATATATATATATATATATATATATATATATATATATATATATATATATATATATATCTGTATTTATATTTGTATATTTTTTTCGGTTTTTGCAAAATTTTTTTTGATGACAATTTTTCAAATAAATTTGTATCTAGAAATCTGCAAAACGCAACCAAATTTGAGAATTAATTGGCGTAATGATCTTTTAGTGATCTAAACCAGAAAAATAGATTTTGTAACGATTTATTGAAAGAAGTCGTTAAAAAAAATCGATCATCCATCTACATCTGTGGGTTAAATACATATATTCTAAGTTGCAAAAACTTTAAAGTTGGATTGTATTTTTTCAGACAAATTACACGATCGACATTTTATTTTATTTTTTATATTTTTATTATTCCATGAAATAATTGGCATTTATAACGAAATATCAATTAAACAAATCAAGTGTCAGCACAGTAACATATTAGTAAATATTATTATGAATTATTTTCAAGTTTAAAAAAATAAAATTTAATTTTCATGCTGACCCCGCTGCGAATCGACCTCTGGACCTCTTGAATGGTAGCTAAATGTACAAACTACTACACACCCGAGGCTCACAAACTGTGAAGTAATAAAATAAATCATTCGTGAAAACCTAATCAAGAACTTAAACGGAATCCACTTTACTAGAATTATGCTTCATTAATAAATATGATTCCAGAGCATTATTTAACTTGCACACCTCCTTAATGACGACCTTATTAAATTTCGGTTCCATTATATTAATTAAAATTCCTACATTTTGTTAAGGCTTTAGATATAACTCAGACACAACAACTCATTTTAATTTGTTCATTTTAAATATGAAATCAGTGTTTATCAATAATTCTAGTACATAATTGGAAAAGGTTTTGACATAAGTTTGCGGTAATTCATTATATTTTTTTCCTCTTTTTATTTATTTCCAAGAACACTTAACAAGTTGGTGCGATTTTGCTAAAATATGGCAATTCACAGTATGACTTGTCTCATTATAGATGAAAATGCCCCTGTTTTATATAATTTATGAGGTAGGTTGGATGTTCCGAATTATATACAGTTTTAAACCGAAAAAAAAGTTGAAATATCAATCAAAATATTAAAATAAATTGTTGCTTTTATGAAAACCAAACATTATTCCATGATTTTAATATTATATTTTTTCACAACATTTTGAGTGTGTCCAAATACTTGTTCACAAAATCTGGATTATCTCCAATTACAGGAGTTATCTTCATATTATTTTTTGATATCTCATCAAAGATGAAGAAGAATATGGAAGTCTGGGCATTTACGGGGCTTACGACCGTCATAGGCTGGTTTGAGTGATCACTTTACACACGTGTAACATTCACCAATTCTACTCATTATTGACAACCACACTACTCAAATTCTTGGAAGTTCTTTATATATGAACCAATTTAGAAACCTTGTTCTTGAATATAAGAATATAAGAGTTTCTGCTTAGTAAAAAGCTTCTTTACATCTCACCAATAGATGTCTCTAGTGAAGTTCTAGTGATTCATGAACAAGGTTTCTAAATTGGTTCATATATATAGAACTTCCAAGAATTTGAGTAGTGTGGTTGTCCATAATGGGTAGAATTGGTGAATGTTACACGTGTGTAAAGTGATCACTCAAACCAGCCTATGACGGTCGTAAGCCCCGTAAATGCCCAGACTTCCATATTCTTCTTCATCTTTGATGAGATATCAAAAAATAATATTATATTTTTTCATTACATTATACTAAAATCATAGAATGTATGAAAATTTATAATTTTAAAATATATTATATTTTACAATTCAATGTTTATTTTTCATACATGCGTATGTATAATATATTAAACATAGTTTATAATAATAAAATATTCATTTCAGAAAATTTTAAAGGGCGCATTATAAATAATTTTAATTGCTCTTAATAATTGATAAATAAATATATTAAATTAATTTCATTGATATATATTTCACAATAAAATAATTTTCAACAACCTGAGTGAATTAAAATTGAAATTATTTTTAATTTTTGTTATATATGTTAGAATACAAATAAAAGGTAGGTACACGAAACTATTGAATAATTTTTTTATTCAATAGTTTTATTGAAAATGCGTTGGATATTTCGAAATGTCGTTATTTAAATGACTTAAACTACACATTATTTTTTGACATCTCATCAAGATGAAGAAGAATATGGAAGTCTGGGCATTTACGGGGCTGACGACCGTCATCGGCTGGTTTAAGTGATCACTTTACACACGTGTAACATTCACCAATTCTACTCATTATTGACAACCACACTACTCAAATTCTTGGAAGTTCTTTATATATGAACCAATTTAGAAACCTTGTTCTTGAATCACTAGAACTTCACTAGAGACATCTATTGGTAAGATGTAAAGAAGCTTTTTACTAAGCAGAAACTCTTATATTAGTATGTGAGGTCCAAATCCTGGATTATAATCACACACATGAGAAACTCCAGAAAATACCATTTTCATTTTTATTATTTAAGCTTATAATTTGACCAGATAATATTATAATATTGACTTAAACTACAACATATTAAGACGATTATGTATTGGAATCTTTTTTTAAAATATCCATATTAAGTACAATAAAGTAAATGTTGGTATTTAAATATAAAAGGGGTTTTCGATGTTGAATGGAATGCTAAATCCTTTTCCATGTTATAAAATATATATTTCAAATGTCCTGGTCAGAATAGGTTGGTGTTACCTAATACCCAGGGGTGGAGCAATATCTCAGCCTAATTTAGTAAGGTTCTCTAGGAGTTGAATTTTAATTGTGAAAAGGCGTTACACGATATTAACTAACACGTCCAATTCATGGACATAAATAATAACTACAAAAAACTAAATGTATTTAGGATCGAAACAAGAGCGGATGTGAAAAAAATCAATATTGATAAGGAGTTGTTAATTAAATAAACACAAGTGGGTATTATATAATTTATTTCAATGATTCCAATAATTATTATCTCATTTTTCCATAACTGTTATTGTCGAGTCGTGATTTCATTTGCCTTCAGCAAGAAAATCAAGCCAGCTGATCTTCAATAATTTAAGTAGCAAATGGCGTTCTTTGGATCTGTTTATTTATTTATTATCATCGAAAATATGTTTAAATGGCAAAGTAACTATCAAAAATATATGATTTTTCTAAACCTGTTTGGAAAAGAGAAATGGGATGTCGTAAAATGTAATTTCAAACATAAAAAACTAAAACAATCATCGATAACCATATTTCTTTTGATTTATACGAGATCGAATCTTTACTAAAACATTTACTTAACACTGTTCACTTAATTATTGTCATAAATAGACAAACTTATGAATATTTTTATGGTAGAAGAAATAAAAATCCGATGTTAAATCGTTAATGAATTATGACCTTTTTTCACGAATCGATATGATCGTAAGCGCGGTACCTGTAAAATGATGAACAGGCAAGTATTTTTTTAAATTTACTGCACATTCACACGAGTTATCCTTATCTTACGTAATATTACTAGTTTTAATTAAGTTAAGTTATCTATTTTATATTAAATTGGCCCAAAACCACTTCACACCAATATCTTCTTGATTAATCGTATAATAAATATTATCTAATGTACATATTTTGCCTCATCCAGTTTATGTTAAAAAAATATCTAGATATTATATCAATACACTAATATAATGAATTTCGGCTAGCTGTTGGAATTTCTTTAATTGGATCCCGCTGGCTGGAGCGGTAACGATTTTACTAATCTTAAACCAATCAACAAATGTATTTTTTTCTAACATAAACTACTGAAATGTTCCAAACATGATGATAACTTTCTAGTGTGTTTCGTTGTGAAGCTTTGTGATAGTATTTTGGTGACATTTTTACTGCATTTAAAATTTTGGTTTGAGCTTCAATATTAGATTATGAAAATGTGATTCAATAATTATAATAATAATGTAATAATAATTCGTAACTAGGTCGGATATATATGATATAGCATGGTTGACATTGTGGTTTGGTATTATAACACTCTTCTCATCATTGATCGTTCACTTTGAGTAATAACACTTATTCGTGACTACCGGATATATTTGGGATAATTTAAAAAAATACATATACACGTACACATACCTACATATATGTATAGTGTTTGCAAGTAAGTACGATAATACATTAAATATACAGGTATTAAAATACTCTCCTTACCATTCATTGTTTACTTTGTGTAATGTTTGTGACTACCGGTTTCGGAAAATTATTCCATCACCAGGTCATTAAAATTAAAAAATAATAGTACATAAAAAATTATTAAAATTAAAATAAAATTACTACGATTTGACATTTGTATAAAAATAAAATTTTTGAAAAAGAGAAAGACGACAAATGAATCACAATGGTAATATTTTCAAGTGGACTCGAAGGTAAATTTAATTGGTTATTTATTATGGGTAAGTCTTTATTGATCGCTTTACTTATTTCAAATTTTTCTAGATTATCTAAACAAAGACCAATTTTATTTACATGTAAAATTTCTATACCCGTTAATTTATAAAAATTATGGTTTTCAGATTGCAGAGGTGATTAGTAAATTTTATTATCATACCGAAAAATTGTTATTATTAAGGCACCTTAGATTTTCTTCAACTCGGATATAGAATTAACGCGATGTTTTTCTAGTGTAAAAGGCTAGACAATTGAAACAATTTAATTTATAAACACCAGAATGATTCAATTTATCGATTTTATCTTTACAATCTAATAACAGTTTACCAATATTATTGTTTGTATAAAAAGGTAAAGAGTGTTTATTACCATACCACAATGCGATCAATGCTTTAAATATACAAAAAATATATAGGCATCATTAAAAATATATATATAAAAACCAAAAATCTAGAAAAAAGTTATGTCAATTTGGTATTCAACTTACTGACTAGGGAGTGTTGGAATATTATGTTTTATTGACAAATAAACTTAAGATTACGTAATAATTCGTAATTGTAAAACATGGTGATGTCACCACTGTTCAAAATAAAATTTCTACATTTTCAGAATTCCTTTACTTTTTTCACACCAAATTAAACGTAAATTCTTCATTGGCTCTTTAACTAGCAATAAAATGTTGTTTTAACGATTTTCGTCACGGGTAAGTGTGGCATGTACGTACGACATATTGGATGAAATCGGTAATTTAACAATTCCTACATACTTACATTTAAAAAGTAGTTTAATAAGTGTGTTGAATTACGTGAACACTATTGAAGAATTTATGAATTAAATAAAAACATGACATGATTTTTTAACGTTTTCTCAAAAAGGTCGTTTTTTTAAAAAAAAGATTTTCACCATATGTAACTTGTATACATGCGTAAAAATATTTCTTAGTACAAATAAAAATATTCTACTTTTAACGATAAAAAAAATAGTGAAAGTTTCGGATATATAAAAATTACGTTATTTTGTTTCAAATATCCTTAAGTTATTCGCCGATTACTTTTTTACAGGATAATGCATTTTTTTTAATACAAAAAAAATATTTTGAGCGCAATAGCAGCGCCATCTGCTGAACGTAACAATAGTTAACAATGCTCATATTGGATGGCAGAAAGAATATTTAAAAGGCATGCTTTCTATTTTTTCCATTGAACACAATTGAGCCACAAGAACGCTAGCTGGTACTGTAGTTTATAATATATTTGAATCTGAAAACTCACTTTTGCTAATACTAATTATTATTCCGTTTCTGATGTATTGTACCAATGATGCCTCTTTTCTTCGCATGTTTTCAATAAACATAAAATTCAATCACCAATAATAACTCATTTATTATACATCTGTTGCAATAGTTCAGTCATTTGTTAAGTAGAGGCGCATGTTTTTAAATTAGAATTAATTGTAGTTATCAAAGTCCAGTTACCTTTATTGCCATATCTATAATATTGAAACGTGCCAATCAGAGGTGTTAAAACCCATATTAATCTCGTATTTAAACAGCCATAGTCATTAAAACGTTAATGTAGTTCAACAAAATCCACAAAAAATAATGCTCCATTAATTTTAATTGAAAGATCTTTAGAAAATATTTTTTTTCGTTAAGATTTAATACCTTGATTTCTAGTTATGTGATGAAGAAAAATATCTAACTTATATCACTTTTAATTTACTACTTGTGATATTTTCTTTTCTAGAAACGTAAAAATAAAAATTTATGAATTTACTCGATATGTATTTTATTATAATATGGTCAAATTATTATGCGACATAAAAATTTAAAATCATGTTTTCAGACGTCTTCCAGTATGTAAAATAATCCGGATAAGAACTTGTGCACAAAAAAAGGATCTATACAGTATTAAAGTTTTCTCAAAACCATCTCAGGAATAGGAAAGGATCTAAGATTATTTAAATAAAACAGTATTAGGGATGCAAATTGTGAAGAATTACAAACGAACTCGGGTGACTATAATTCCTGAAAAATAACTACGGTGGAATCTCAAAAACTAGACGGTTAAAATTAGACAAAACACGTCAATATTCGGAAATAGTTTTACAATTAAAATACGTCGAGTAAATCTTAAGACCTTGTGTTTTAAGTCAGTTACCGACTTAATATAAATCTGGCCTAAGGCAAAAAAATAAGTGGATTCGTATCATATGAAAATTAGTAAAACCAGTAAAAAAATTACATAAATGTAGAAGCTGTTGGTTTCTCATTTAAAATATTATAAATCACATTTCCTGAAAAACTTTTTACTGTAAAATAATAATTATGCCTTAATGAGTCTGTTTTTATTTATTTCAGTTGTCTGACGGGTAATCCCCGAGAAGGCATTAAGGGCGGTAATCAATAGTGTTTATTGCGCGTTGGTTATAACATTACCGGTAATGCACTAATTATTCCCGTATTGTTTCATTAACTCGTGGCCAATGAACATGTAATAATTGGATTTTACGGGGGGTGTTAATGAAGTGATTACTAGAACTATATTTACTTGTGTATTTACAGATATTTTTGTGTATTTATGGTAGCTATACAACCTCTGAAAGCAGGGGTGAATTAAAGAAATTCAATTACTTAATTTTTTTTAAAAGGAAACCGTATGTAGATATTCTTTTGATACGTATAATAAATAAAAAGAAATCTTATTAAATTAATAAAATAATGAAATTAAACTTACAACTTTAAAATTATTAATTTCAGATATAAGATTGTTAAGCCTACGGCTGATATATCAATATACATATTATATGTAGATGTCTTAACATGACACTAAGCATTCATACGAAAGAAGATGTAGGTCTAATCATCCCAGAGCTAACAAGCTGGCATTTGTCTGACTTAAGTGATAACTTTCTACAATTATGTAACGTTCACCATTCGGTCCAATACTGTGCATCTATATTGCATAAATTTTTGATGTTGTTAAGTTAGTTGTATTTTTGATACTTAGTAATTCCAACTGACGATGGTTACCTACACTGAAAAAATTGTCACATGGTGTCTCTTCTCTCCTCTTATTCTTAACAAAAACATAATTATAAATAAAATTACAATTTATGTCGTCAGCAAAATGACCTATTAATAAAGAATTATGAGGTATCAATAATTCACATAAATATGACGCACTCGTATAATTAATACGTCATATTAACTTAAACATGTATTTAATAATAAATGTAAAAAAAAACTTCAATAATAGCCTTTTAAAGTTTTTTTAATCAAAAGATCACATTTAAGCATAAATAAAAAATTATGAGTATGGATTAATTCGAGCTAGCCAGAAGAATCCATATTTTTTTAAATGACATAATGTTATAATTTGATAATTTTTACAATTCTCCCCTTTCAGATTGTAGTGCACAATGCGAAGTGTATGAAAGTAATTATACATCTTTTTTGATATTACGAGATCCGCACTATTATTATCCGGTGCCAAATTATTTATTTTTAATTATGATTAAAATAACTTAATTATTTTTTGAAGGACACAACGGTTTGAACTGCATATCAAAATACAATTAAATATTGAATTGCAAAAGCAATTTTATCTTTATTTTCATCTTTATTTATCAGCACAAATTTCTACTTTATAAAATGTATTAGTTTTTATTAAAATACTGAAAATAAAAAAAATCAAATTTTATATTTTTTGTAATTTGTAAGTCTAATATTTTCATATACAAAATAAGACAAAACATACAATTTGAATTTAATGTTTATCGAAAAATTATTTCAAATACATGGAAATAATTTTTTTACTACCCCTACCGATGATATGGGGTGGTAAAAACTAATGCAAATGATATTTTATATTTTTAATATATTCTTTAAAAAACAATTCGCTAAAATGACTTTTTCAAATAACGTAGATATTATATGAGTCATTTCAAGGAACATGAAAAAATTAAAATAAATCATTTTCTGTTCAAAGGTAAAAATAATATCAGCTCATAATTTTTTTGGGTTCGATATGTATTTTTAGTATTATACTCGTAAATAAGTTAGCGCTTGGTTTTGGCAATGTCAACAATTTGAGAATGAGAAAACTAGGGGTTGAAATATTTTAAATCAGGGATTTTAAATTTATTTGTCACTATACCAAACATATTGTTTTATGAAGAAAGGTAGTCATTTTATCTTATAAAACACACAGTTAAAGTTATTTAAACGTATTAAAGTTTAAATTTTTCACACCCTCCCAAAAGTGGTATTTTTGATAGATATTTTAGAAAATTGACTATGGAATTATAATGAAAACTACAGGCGTGTTAATGCTATATAAGAGGCTACAATATTGAATTATTCTTGTTATATTTACTGAACAATAAAATAAATTTTAATAACAACGGAAACTCTAAAGCAGCAATAACTTTAATTAAGAAATGCACATAAAATGAAATTAAACTATTTTTTAGTACGGCAATATTTCAACGCCTCAAGAACGAAACCTGAATTATTGTACCGGTGAATACTATGAACAAGTACGGAGAGCTTTAATCAGGCATTGCCTTATCTACTTGTTTCCCGGTATCTTTAATGTTCGTAATCAGTTAGCCGCATTCAAAGCTCAACTTTGGAGGAAAGGACTTGGTTTTAATTAGCTGTAAGTTTGCAAATATATATTCAAGTGCTTTTTTATACTTTTATATGAAAAATAATCCAATGTCAAACAGGATGTAAGATGATATTCAAAATCGGGGTCATTTTTCATACACGGGAGTTGAATTTATAAATATCAACAGACGCTTGGGAAACAATTCCTCATCTTTTGATAACGTTTCTTTGTCGAGGCACTTTATTCGATTTATAATTTAACATTTATTTTGTAACTTATTAACTTCGTAGTTTTTCGTACTTTAATCTGGACTTCAACTAACCAGTAAAAAATTGGGTGGCCATGATATTTTAAATAAATAAATCATCTTTGCTCGTATAAATGTTTTAGAACGTACGCGTCATTAAGAAAAAAATTTTTTTACAGACATTTATCTACAACATTATCTGCCTATAGTTAAAATATACTTAATATTTAACTTTGAATTCCGGTATTTTGTTGTTAGATGTTTTGTCTTAGATGTTTAATTTAAGTTTTACTTGGTACATACAACTTTTTCTTGAAGTTCCTACTTAGAGTTTAAAAAACATTTGTTGCAACTTGCAAGTGAAATCTTTAGCATTAAATCTGTTATCGTTTTTGCTTAATTGATTATCAAAAATTTCTACCAGTTTATTAAAAACGGTTTTCGTAAAATTATGGTATAATTTTACAGTGTTGGTTGCTTTGCATTAAGATTTTGATGTGACATTACACTTCTGTCAAAGAGTATGCTATCACCCATAAACAATGTTAAGTATTGCTATTATTTTCAACAGATGGTGTTGCCATGGGGGTTAAAAGAGCTATTTCATTATTGAAAAACCGTATATTTACCTGTCACAGTTATATAAAAATGCAGGCGACATCCAGATGCAACGTTGCAACGTTAAATTTTTTCACAATTTTTATCACAATGCGTTGTGATAAAATATCAGAGTAATCCTTTCAATGAATAAATTTAGGAGATTAGGATTTTAACAAACGAACATTTATATTTTTAAATAAAAAAATTGAAAAAAATATTATAACTCATATTACAGGTCGTCCGCCTCCGTAGTGTAATGGTCAGCCCGCTCGGCTACCGTTCTGGAGGTCCCGGGTTTGATTCCCAAAGGGGGGTAAAATAAGAATAAGTGATTTTTTCACTGTAATATTTATTCAATATTACCATGGACTGGTACCTGAAGCGGAAGGCTGATCACCTTTCCTTCATGTGTAAACGATCAAGATAACACTGCGTTAATATGACACAGTGCCCTATGCACCATAGGGGTGCGGAAAAGGTTTTATTATTATTATTAGAATTCGAAACATACTAACCATCGACAACCTAAAAAGAGTTTACTATGCTATCGTACACTCACTACTACAGTATGGCATTATTGCATGGGGAGGCTCATACAACAACATACTGAACTCAGTGAAAATAGTACAGAAAACCATAATTAAGGTCATCTTGAAAAAAAATATATTTCTAACAAAATTATTATTTAAAAAATTTCAAGTCCCAAATATAGAATCCATTTTTAAAAAAACCGCAGTTTTTCAAATACTAAAGGGTGACAACTATTTAAATTTAACAAAAAAATTATCATCTAGATTCTCAAACTTCAAATATTTGGCAATCAAACATTTCAATAAACTCCCTAAAGAAATAAAAAAATAGATGATATAAAAATCATTGAGAAAAAAATTAAAGCTCTATAAATTTAAATCTTAAAAAAAATATATAAAAAAAAACTATTAAATCTTGTATTATATAACATTAAACCACGAGTGTAAGTTCCTTTCCAAGCACAAGAGCACAGACTCTTTTATGGAGAGGCATAGCGAATCGAAATATAAAAGTTCTTCATATGTATAAATGATTCAAATGTTATTATGATATAAATAAAAATGTAAATATATTAAATGAATAATAAAAAAATATTATTAAACATTTACATTCTTATTCATATAGATTGGTTTTAACGCAAACAAATAGTGGGTGTCTAAAAAGGTTCTTGACTCTGTAAGGATAACCTTAACAAAACGATTTAAAAACCCTAAATCAACATGAAATGCGTTAATGTTACTTGGCATATTAACAGATAATTAAATATATCATACGTCGGGACCGGCGCTTCAAAGTATGCGAGTTTCATTTGCATTTATCGTTTATTGATTCAATTAACGATAAAATATTAATAATACCCTTGCAGGCGCCGCGCGCCGTAGAGAAGGTCTGTTTACTCATAACGTCCATCCTGCCTGTAGTTAATCTCAGATGATAGAGGAAAAGTGAACAAATTTAATGTTTATTTATAAAAATGCATTAAGTATTTTTTTAAACCTTGCAGATTTTTTAGAATTGATTAGTTTTTCAAGGACTACCAAACATATGAATATATGTATTGTATTTTCATTATTTATATTGTGATCAGAAGCTAAACTGGCAGTGCACAACGGAGTTCTGGTTCCAACTCTAATGTATGGAAGTGAAACATGGAGTTAGCAAAAGAAGGATGAAAGTAGACTAAATGCGATCTCTCAGAAGAATGTGCGACAAAACGATGTATGATAGATGTGCGAATAGTGAAATAAGGAAGGAATGCAAAGCTGAGATGAGCATTATCGATAAAATTATGAAAGGTGTGTTGAGATGGTTTAGACATGTGGAACGAATGAGTGAGGAAAGAACGGTAAAACGGATTTATGGGGTTTTGGATTTATGGATTAACGGGAAAAGAAGCAGAGGAAGACCGAGGAAAACATGGCACAATCATGCCAAATACTTGAAAGTGGTCAGGTTAGGAGTCGTAACATCGGCGAGTATGTATGAAGAGATGCATGAACGTGGAAGAGGCGAAGAATGTTTGCAAGGACAGAGTGGTGTGGCGCTCTATTCTCTCTGCCTACCCCTGCGGGGAAGCGGCATGATGGTTAGTTAGTTAGTTAGTTTTTGTGATCAGTCATTTTTACAAAATGTTAGTAACGTTAATAATAATAATAATAAATTTGGATAATTTATAACGCGCCATTTTTGTAAAATACTACCTCAAGGGCGCTAACCACTTACCGAAATTTTTGTCTACCGGTTTTGAGACGTACCGGTCTCTTTGTCAATACAATCACGAAAACAACGCTACACGTCACTACCATTTGGCTATTTACACACTAATAACAACATACAATTTAATAAGGACCTAATTTGGAATCAAATCAGGGACCTTCACTATGGAGGCGGACAAAAAGAAGCGGATAATAAAATTAGAAGAAATAGAAGAAGATATTTACAACATTTTGAGTGTGTCCAAATACTTGTTCACAAAATCTGGATTATCTCCAATTACAGGAGTTATTTTCATATTATTTTTTTATTTTTTTTATTTTTATTTTTTTTATTTTTTAATTTTTTAATATAAGAGTTTCTGCTTAATAAAAAGCTTCTTTACATCTCACCAATAGATGTCTCTAGTGAAGTTTTAGTGATTCATGAACAAGGTTTCTAAATTAGTTCATATATATAGAACTTCCAAGAATTTGAGTAGTGTGGTTGTCAATAATGGGTAGAATTGGTGAATGTTACACGTGTGTAAAGTGATCACTTAAACCAGCCTATGACGGTCGTAAGCCCCGTAAATGCCCAGACTTCCATATTCTTCTTCATCTTTGATGAGATGTCAAAAAAAAAAAAATAATAGAAGAAGATATGTTGACCATTTTAAGGCAAATATTAATCATTGCACTCCAACAAATTTTATCTCAAAATCTATGTTTTATATGCCTTTTAGAATCAGGAAAGTTAAAGATTTGGATGAAATTTTGTCGATATACTTGTGTGGTTGATTATTTTTGGAAATATTTGTTTAATTTCTTGTTTTTTAATATGAAGTAATATTGTTACACTGTATCGTAACCTTATCGAAAATGGGCATCCGCTTCATAGTTAACACTATACGGCTTACACGGAGAACCACGTAATTTTATAGGACTTTTATCACTGTAAACACCATATTTTATAAACTTTTCTTAATTGAATCAGTATGAAGTTATAAATTTACTTAATAAATTACGTACTTAAGATGCGTTTCACGGATTACTTTAAAATCTCAGAGCACAAAATCGTTGGATTGAGTCATTAATGAAGAATATTAAATATACTAGTTTATACGAAGCTGCTATAAAATTAAATTTAATATTGTACGAAATTGATAAAAAGAACTCACATGAAGTTCTGCAGCCTGACTTTATTACTTGAGTAAACACCGAAGTGATAATTTTAGCATTTAAAAATGAATAATCATTTCAAACTAATAAAAAATATCGTCCATAAAATCTACACAAAATATTTTAATACGACACGGTAATGACATCAAGATAACATGACAATCACAAGTACTTATTAATTTTAAATCGTATTATGGAAGATAACATGGTAAGATTACCCCCCTTCATTCTTTCTACATAAATCTAATGGTTTTATCAATTAAGAGGAAAAAATCAATAGATACTGCCTAAATTTAATCAGTCTGAATACTAATTATTCCCGCTGGACAGCAAAGTTTAAATGAAAAGCATATTATATTTTATCAATCAGCATAACACAGAAAACTAACCTATCCTAGAAGGACCCATGTGACATTTGATTAATGATAAAGAAACTCTCACGTGAGGTGGTATCATACATTGACAAAAATAGTGAAGGACATTGGTACCATAAACCAAGCTAGGACACAAACTGCCGAACCCTGTTCCAGTGGAACAGAAGGCCTGTTGACGACAGTCAATAGTCCGGTTTCTCCTGAGGAGTTTTACGTGGTTTTCTCCTACCAATGAGCAAAAGCTGAGAAGTTTCTGATTGGTCCACACTAATATCATTTCTATTCCCATTGAAATAAAACATGTTTTAGCTAGAATACACAAAATCCACTAATTGATCTATAAAACTTTAACAAAATAATCAAGTTTAAAAAAAAAGCAACGGCAATAAAAAAAACAGAGAATTGAAATTAAAATGCAATAAGATTAAAATAAGAATTAATAAATCTATAAAATAAAAAATACAACTTTGATTGATAAATTACAAAAAAATATATTAATTATAATAAATGAATTGATTTGTATAATGCTCCTGAGTGAGGATAGGTCTTTTCACCCATAAAAATGAGCTATGGTAGTTAATTAACAAGCCAAGTTTCGTTTAGTACCAAGGCTTGACTTTTTACACCGGCGCCGGCGCTGCTTTGGTGGTTCGTTCATAAACTTGCAGGCGAGCTTCGAAAGCTCTAGGTAGTTCGGCCGGCCTTGTAAGATGAACTTAATCGTCTAGAAACACGCGAATATTAACTCTCGTTACGAATAAAGTAGCTCATTACTCGTGTAAATTTAAATCTCTCAGCTTACATTCTGCTTACTCATAATAATATAAATATTTGCTTACTCAAAGTTTACAAGCAACCAACAATATTTAATTTAAATTAAAGATACTTTAATTTCGAATCAATTTAAAAAAAATCAAGTTTTGTATCGTATATATTTAGGCACCCATATAATTTAAAAACTGTACTTACTAGATTTTTATAACTTATCAAATAAATTCATAATGTCATTTGTCATAATTCTGGATTATAATATAACAATTATAAAACACGTAAGAATAGAAGTTTCATGTGAAAATATAATATAAAGCGTTAACGTTTGTCTTGATACATTGATATATGCTAAAGCTATTCACGATAGTGTTCTAACGTCCTAGAAAGTATCCCAATATTCTGTCAATACATTATAAATGTTATTTTCTCATCAAGTGACAATTTCAATGTAGAATATTGTAATATCAGCAGGAGATGCATCGTCAAGAATTGAGGAGTCCTAAAAGGCTTAAAATTATGAAATCAATAAAAAAATTACATGTCACTGTTTTTTTACGTTATTCTAATACCATGACTTATTGAGAAAATCATGAGTAAAAACAAAATAATTTGGAGAACATTATTTGTTTTTTTTAATTTTTTTTTTTAATGTTTAAACTTAACTAGATCGACAAGTAACCAGGTGATCCATCCGACACTTAAACATTTTACATTAAAAAGTGGTACATATTTGGCGAGATACAGATGACTAATGTAAAGGATGTTAAGGTGAATGAAATAACTTTGTGAAAGGAATTGTAAGAGAATTGTGGATACTGTAAACTGATAAGAATAAAATGAGAAAAAACATTGATTAAGGTTCTTAGGGTAGCATACCAGTACATTTTTGAGCTTAAATGCCACTACGATGATCACGAGTTCCAAATAATAATAAATTGTCCACCTCCGTAGTGTAGTGGTGAACGCGTTTGCCTAAAGTGCTGAAGGTCCCGGGTTTGATAGACAGGGGGGTCAAAATAAATATGGGTGGTTTACGCTCTCATATTTATTTAATATCACCTTGGTTTCATGCAATCAACTATCAAGAAAACACTGTGTCGCTATGATTCAGTACCTTATGCACCATTGGGTGCAGATAAGGATTAAAAGAAAACAAGAAAAATTACAAAAATAATTTTATATTATATAAAATATTAACGTATAACCATGGACGGTTTAAGGTTGAAGGGCAATTAACTTTAATCTAACTATGAGTATTTCAATGTTTTAGAGTTAGTACATAAACCCTGATGATGACAAGGTTCTTACCGAAACCGGTTGGAAAAATTATACCAATAAAAGTGGTTAAAACAAAGTTGTTTTATTTTATAAAGTTTATTAAATGTGCCCCAAAGTAT
>NW_028281154.1:1185000-1191683 GCF_059751285.1 Brachycentrus maculatus
GAAATAAAATGTAGGTTATCGTTTTTTCAACATCCTTCAGAATTTTAAACGCAATGGGTTCTGTGAAGTTCTTCTTGATATTTGAGGTATGTTTTTCTGAAGTATGATTAGATACAATTTCAAAACAAAAAAGGGTCTACTTCATCCTGTTTGATTCAAGGGACCGCCTTCATTGATTATTCAGGAGTCATACATTGTTCAATTAGTCAAAAAACACGATCGGTTCCATTTGTAGAAGGCTATTGGTGTTCGATTGTTTGTTAGCAATCAAATTTTGACACGCGCGTCCATATGAACTGATCTTCAAATTATTTTTGATACAATTACTGCCGTCTAATGCTTTTTACTTAGATATTTCATCATGATACCCAAAATGTAAAGCTCTGTTCACACGTACAACATTTTAGTTAGTATAAATTCGTGGAGTAAATATTCTACATCTATTTGATGTAAAAGTAAAATTACTTTAAAGCCATTGGTAGTATTATAAATTTCTTCTTCGTAATAGCACATTATTGAAGAGGACGAATTAGTTACTTCAAACAACGACTTTCGTAAAGATGAACAAAATTATATTTCAAGCACCTCTCAATAAGTGAAAATTAATTTGATTGAATTCTCACCTATTATCAGAAGAGTTACCATTTGAAGAAACTTATTTACTTCACAAAGTTTTCTATCCAGATTTCCTTATTGCCTTCATATGAAAAATATGTTTCTTTTTTATTAACACATCTTACAATAAAAGTGAGATTTTTTTTCTATCATTTCTTAAAAATAAACATTGACAAGATATTACATTACAAGCGGTAGAGTTAAAATTAGTAAAAAAAATATATTAAAATAAAATTTAATTAAAAAAAAAACACTAGTTTGTTAAAATGGTAGATTTGAATTTTTTATTTGTAACCCTTATCCGCACCTAATGGTGCATAGGGCACTGCATCAAATTGACGCAGTGTTATCTTGATCATTACTTACACGAAGGCAAGGTGATCACTCTTGCACTTCAGGAACCAGTCCAGGGTAATATTACATAAATATTACAGTGTTAAATCACTAATATTTATTTTCACCTCTCCCCCTGGGAATCGAACCCGGGACCTCCAGCACGGTAGCTAAACACGCTGACCATTACACCACGGAGGCGGACATTAGAATTAATTAATATAAATATGACAAGTTTTGAAAACTACAGATATTGTCATAAACTAGTGAAAATATGAACTCTTATACGGTTTTATTTTAACATTTAAATCATCACGTTATTCCACAAAACTAATGCCAAATCAATAAATAATACAATTAAACTTATACAACTCTGTCTCCTTTGATAACGTAACGATAGTTATTTATATGTGCATTATGTATTTATCGAAGCGCTGACACTTTTATAATTTTAAGCACATCTTCAATGTCAGATGTGAACTAAGCTTACCACACTGACTACCTATAGCTACGCGGTGGCGCTTCAAATACAGCTCATCTTCCATACTAATTCGTGGTTATTTCATAGAATTTCATTCACTCATTGTGATTCCCCATGCAGTATGTGTATCCAAGTACGTGACAAACAAGCACAGATGCTCTCGGCCTGCATGTGACAGAGATCCGAATACGTTCTTACGTCAAAAATAATATGACAACGGGGGCTTCGAGTTTGACGATGAGTAGCGTACGAGGCATTAATATTTCATTCCCGTAATGCTTTGTACTGAAAGCGAGCAATTAGTGCCTGCTTCTCCAAATCAGCGCATTCTTTTGGATCGTGCCAAGTAATGTACTGATAATTGTATATTATTACATTCAAGATTGATCCATTCCGCATTCATTGAAGCATACTGTTTATTTCCGGTGATTTAAATTAAGGTTTAATCACTAAATTGGGGATTACATTTTAAATCCCCAATCGTTAGTTCCAATATGTTTAAAGTTGAATTAATTGATAGAGAGAAATTTAGAATTGATGTTTATGCCATATTAATGATTCAATGTATAGAATGGCTTATCACAGGCATTTAAATATGTGAAAAATATAGAGGAAGGCTAGGATAAATAGAATTTGATGCTTTAAAATATTTTTTTTTATATATAATTACATAGAACAAATGTATATACCTACTCATTTAAACGTTTGTTTATTTAAATAATTTTGTTAAACAGGCCTTAATTTAAAGGGAAAATGAAATGATATTTTTATACGTAATATTTATGAATGATTATATTAAAACATTTATTTTAAATTTTATTTTATAAAAAGTATTTTTGTGACTAAAAGGAGTAAAGCAAAAAACTAAATTAAAATAACGCCGCTTCCCCTCAGGGGTAGGCAGAATAGAACGCTGTACCGATTCGTTTTTGCAAATAATCTTCGCCTCTTTCACATTCATGCATGTTCTCATACATGCCCACCTATTATTCCGACTCCTGACCTGAACACATGAATGTATTGGAAATTCTTGATCTTGCCAAGTTTTCTTCGCTCCTCCTCTGCATCTATTACCAACCACATTCGTATTTAAAAAAATACAGTTCTTTCCTCATTCATCCAGTTCAAATTCTCAAAACATGTCATACAAAATGTTAAAATCACCTAAAAATCACTTCAACGAAATTATTATGCGTGTTTGAATTATTTACAATAATTAAAACGGTCGACTAGATACAAAACAGTTTATTATTTTAAAATGTTTTAAGCTTATTAATATTTTTTTAACAGCCTATATCTACTTGATGACTACAACTTACGAGTACGAGTATGGGTATGCAACCCCGAGGGCCTTAATTACCTACACACTAGAACCTAGAGTTGGAGTGCAGGACTTCGCTTGCCTTCATATAATCAACGATCAAGTTAACACCACTTCAATCCGGTTAAATGGATGTGGGTGAGAGTCAGTAAACAATTGATTATCTCTACTTTCATTAGATGAAAATTTCAAATTCGATAATCAACTTTTTTTTAACTGCATTTTGCTAAAATGTTTATTTTGGAGATGTCTTTCATACGAGTTAATGTTTTGCTGCTGGAAAAAAAACATATGATTAGCAATGTCCAGACATTTGTTAAAACGCATTTCTTGTATTTAAAAAAAGGATCTTGTGTAAGAGTTAGTCGAACCGCCCAAACATCTCAATCAAGGAAAATTTGATGACCACCTCAGATGAATATATTTTGTGGAATCACCAATAGTTAGGGTAGATTGAGGCAAAGCAGATCATTTGTGACATCGATTTTTTCTATTTCATTTATATTAATAAGGACAACAGTTTTATTTCATTTCATATTTTAAATGTTACACTATCACATTTCGACTACCATGAATATCTGATGCCGTGTTCGATTTCTAATCGAATATATAATAAATTTATTGATTAAAGTATCGTAAGTTTTCATTAAAATGATTAATGTGTCCAAAAGCTAATAAAATTTGACGTAATTTAATTTTTTGCTTAAAATACCTTTTTTGTATTGAAAAAAATAAGTTTTTCTTCAAAATAAATATTTGGTTTTGAGAAGAAAATTCTTCTCTTCTCCGTCTTATTCCTAATTGCTGAGGGTTGTGACCCTTGCAGAAGCAATGACTCTTCTCCAATTATCCCTTGACTGCGTTGCACGTAGCGCTCCAACCACTGAGGTGCCTGCTGCTGCCTTAATTTGATCGGTCCATCGTGTAGGGGATCTTCCTCTCCCTCTCTTTCCCTCGAGGCTACCGATCACAACTAGTCGTTCCAGGCTATCTTCGTTGCCACGCGCAACGTGTCCAAAGAACTGGAGAATCCGTCGGGTACAGATATTGGCCAGAGTCAAGCCATCCAAGCGTAGTTCCTGGCGAATATAGTTACTGAAAATAGTTACTGAAAGATAAGCGTTATTTTTTTTTGAAAGTATGTGTATCTATTGTAAAAAAATCAAATACCACAAAATATTTTTTTTTTAAAGTGCGTGCATATATGTCTGGCTCCTCGATCGCTTACTGAATGGTTTGTTTGAGAGTATATCTTTAACCATAAACACTTAATCCACTCACAGGTTATAAAGTTGAAGATTTAGTAGGGCCATGACAAGCGGTGTTAGATAAGCCGTAGTTAGATTACAAAATCACATAACATTAAATAATTAGAAAAAATACATAATTGGAATGTGGGATATTTTACTTTTTGTCAATTACTTTCTACCCCGGCGCAAAGTTGTGCCCCGACTGACCCAAATATATTCACGCCGCGTCGCGTCTGATGCACCTAACACAGCTTGACGTGTTGCGATACCGGCCAGGTTTTTACCGGCCGAAGAGGATCTAACGTCATTATTTGGTCCACGGTCCCACGTGGATATCCTCGCCTATTACCGCCCTCAAGCTGTGCGCTGGTCTATTTGCCGATAAGATTACGCCGCCAAAGGAATACAAGTCGTGTTATTAGTACACGAATGTCCCCGCTAGGCGCCGATCCATCTTCGTCACTTTTTGTACCGTCTGAAACAATTAATGAATCCGGACCAAAGTTTAACTAAGTAAAACTGAATTTATATTCTGGTTGAGCTGTACTACTATTTCAGAGAATTTAGAATTTTCAGAGGTAAAGTAAAATAATTTTAAAAGAATATGTTATTTATATCTCATGTATAAAAATGTATGTAACGTTATCTAAATTTTGTGATTGTATAATATACATTATTTGATAGTAAATATATTTTTTTATTTTAACGCTTGTGAATTAGTTTGATTTAAATAGAACAAAAAAAACGATTATCCTAATTTGAGTACTACTCATTAGTATATTCCATAATGTACCATAAACATGTGTTTATATATACATATATATATATATATATATATATATATATATATATATATATATATATATATATATATATATATATATATATATATATATATATATATATATATATATATATATATACATATATATATATATATACATATATATATATATATATATATATATATATATATATATATATATATATATATATATATATATATATATATATATATATATACATATATATATATATATATATATATATATATATATATATATATATATATATATATATATATATATATATATATATATATATATATATATATATATATATATATATATTATATATATATATATATATATATATATATATATTATATATATATATATATATATATATATATATATATATATATATATATATATATATATATATATATATATATATATATATATATATATATATATATATATATATATATATATATATATATATATATATATATATATATATATATATATATATATATATATATATATATATATATATATATATATATATATATGTTAAAAAGTTGATAAAAAAACCTTATAAAATTACTTACAACTAGTATAAAACTTCCTTAAGTATGATTCATATATTTTCATTCGTACTTATTATTTCAAAGTTGAGCTGTAATATTTATAATGTAACTCACTTTGTTTATCAATATTTTCCCCAAATTGTAAGTGGTATAGATAAGTATGATCACGGAAATACAATGACATAGTAAACATATCTTCGGAACTCCTTAAAGGATTCTGTTCATTCTGCCGTATGGAAATTACAAGGAAATCTTTTGATGTTATGAAAATGGTTCATTAAACATTGTTATCTCCAAATTAATCTAATTAACGATCTAAATATTTTCAAACAACAAAAATAATATTTCTTAACCTATAATAATTCTGATTTGTTTGTGCATGCTTCATGGGCCATAATAATTGATGAAAGATAAAGCATTAAGACGAAATAAAATCAGTAAAATCAAAACCTAATTATAAGTAACTAAACAATTCCCTAAATGAAAAATTATTATTTTGAAAATAACATTAAAAGATTTTTTTTTAATTGGTAAGACATTCGATATATTTATTTTTTTCATAAGAAAACTGGAGCATTTTGTCATCGTATCTTGCCTGATTTACCAAAGAAGAGACCAGGGTCTGAAGACAGATGGGTTTATAGTTTATATATTTATATATTCATATTATAAGGAAGTAAAATCGAGTGTTGAATTGAATTACATACAGAAAAGATTTACTTGGGATACTTAATTTTGTTTTATAAGTTAAATATAAGCGGTAGTTATAATAAGAAATAGAGTTAGTTAGTATTGCTAGCCTCAAATTAAAAAAATGTATACATAAATATTTATTCTGAATTTTAAATTCGCCCTTAGTCAAATATGTGTCCTCTCTGACTTCCGGGTGATGTTGTAAAAAATATTGTATGATAATCTTCTCTTAATTGCATTGATCCGGTTGTTGAATACATAATGTATTTCATCCCGATATAGTCGTTTTGTAACAAAGTAATAGTATTAAATATGTAATATGCGAGCTGCTTATACTGTTTTGGTTGCAATTAAATTTTGAGGGCCATTTTTTCTTCAAGATATCTTTGAAAAAAAAGACACATCGTTACTGGGACCTTTTCCGCGATGGCAATTACCGCCTGTGAGCTGTAGGAACCCTAACTGAATGAACTGTTTCATAATTCAGCAGTTTTTGCACCCCCCGGACCACGGAGTACCAGGAGTACATAAGAACGCACGAGAAGATTCCTTCAGCCTGATTTGTATTCAATACATCACTTATAAGGCTGTATCGTGAGGGAATTGCTCCATTATAAC
>NW_028281155.1:0-7500 GCF_059751285.1 Brachycentrus maculatus
AATATATATTTAAATATATGTGTGTGTGTGCGTATTACCTACTTTTAGTGAATTTATGACAATTTGTTCTAATTCTAATTAAAAATGTCTCTAATTAAAAACGAGCAAATCCATGTGTTTGTAGGATTATACATCAAGTTGTTAACACAGGATGCAATTATTTATTTTACCGGACTCAATGTACTTAAATCCTTTGTCAAATTGAAAATTAATGGAAATCGCGGAAAGCGAACTGCAGTTTCCGGTGAATGTAAACATAATTATAAAGTTTGTTTACAAAGCTCAGTGCATTCATACCAATCACAATCAGGTTTCTAGTAAATGAAAATTACAGGGATTATTTTCAGTTCCGGAAAAGCTTCGAGAGGCGAGATTCCATTCACAACTAGTGTTTCACCCTTCTGCAGGCTTCATATATCTGGGAATGAAAAGGATAGTAGGATTAGTGAGCCATGAGCTGGCCTAACACCTCTTAAAAGGAATGACTTGGATTATATTCATATATTGTCATGTCGAGTCCCCCCGACGTTGAATATCACTTGTGAGAATGTGTCTTTAAATCTACAGGATGTCCCATATTTCTTTTAATGGGTATTAGGTAATCTTTTGAGTGCCGGAAAAATTAAATTATGACCTCAGTAAAAGTACGTTAGTTTTCGAGATATTTCCACATTTACGAATTTTTCACAAATCTATCTATTAGATCAGTTTTTTGAGTGCCACTTCTTCAAATATTCATATTTTAAGATTCTAATTTATGTTTTACAATTTGACACAAAAATAATTCAATTTAGAATAAACACTTTTCATTTTACTAAAACAAAGCAATTCTTTACATCAAAATTCCTATTAAATGAAATAATTATGAAATCAGTTCATTTCGCATTAAAAAAGCAATATCTTTTTTCTGAAGAAAAATGTATTAATAAATATAATGTTCTTAAAATTAAATAAATTAAACAAACTTGTAAAATAACTAGCTAGATTAGCGTCATATTCTTTTTTCAGGGTGAAGAGTCAATGTCAGCTAAAGCTTTATTTAAAATCATTGACCGGGCATTAATATTTTTTTCCCAACTAGGCAAGCCAGTATTGGTAATATTTTGGGCTGTGATCAACAGAATAGTTACTCAGTATTATGAAACATAAATTAGAACCCTAAAATTTGAAAATTTATTGATTACCTAACACCCATTTAAAGAAATATGGGACATCCTGTAGATTTAAAGACACATTCTCACAAGTGATATTCAACGTCGGGGGGACTCGACATGACAATATATGAATATAATCCAAGTCATTCCTTGTAAGAGGAGGAAAGAAATACGTTGGATTATGGGACATCGGATATATTCATATATATATATATATATATATATATATATATATATATATATATATATATATATATATATATATATATATACATATATATATATATATATATATATATATATATATAAATTTATATTTATACATAACCAATAATGTGCAGTGTCAAGAATTTTATTATTTAGAAATAGGTTTAAGAGTGTTATAACATACTTTTACATACGAAATATAGATAATTAAAAAAAAATGTAATCGTCAGTGTATGTATTTAAAATTCATATTAATTTAACAAAAAACACATCTTATCTATCAACTTTCTTTTAATATTTGTACATATACTTGGGAGTTTTAAGGTTTGAATAATTTATCTCGTTTTAATGATATTTTTAGTTAAATTGTATCTTTATAAAATTAATTAACTTTGTTTTCACCACTTTTTTTATGAATACAATTCAACCTACCAGTTTCAACAATACATTGTTATCATCAGGGTTTATTTTAAATCAAGAACATTAAAAACATTAAAATACTCTCACGATAAACTTCTACACACTCCATAAAAATCCATAAAAAGTGGTGAAATAAAGTATTAATTTTATAAAGATATAATTAAATGTGCTACAAAGTATATGCGGAAAACATTAAAGAAAAGTTGAATTTTACACTTCTTTTTAATTTGAAGAACTAAAACATTCATAATGACTTAAGTTCAGAGTAACATATGATAAAGTACGAGTACACCAATTTTAATTTGAGGAAATAAATCTGATGTAAACAACTTACAAGGATTATTAGACAAACAAGATTATCCTAAAAACTTAATAATGATTTACCTTAAATGATAGGAAACCTTGAACAGCTTACACGTGTAGTCAATAATTTTACCGGAAAATATAAATTCTCTTAATTTATTTAATAATTTCACGTTTAACACTGCCTAAATATTTCGTGTGCCTTTATTACTTTCAGTAATTTCAACCCTTTCTCGGAAAAATATCGTAAACAACAGTTAGAGGAAGATCGTTTTGTTTAAATTTCACCGGAAAATTATCAAAAGCGTCATCTTTCTTCAGTAATCCTTCAATAATACACAAACGCATGATTTGTTTTCCAAATTATGGATATATTGACATAGGGTAATATACTTAAACAAAACACTCTTTGCTCAACTGGTTGTTACGATATTTTCTGAGAAATAGTTTATATCACTAAAGTATTAATTATAATAATAAAGACATGTTAATAATTGTCTGCCGAAGAAATTAAACTGTCGGCACACCCGGCTACCATTTAGCAGGTGCCGGGTTCGATTGCCAGGGGGAAGTCAAATAAATATAAGTCATTTTCTCACTCTAATATTTATTCAATATTTCTCTGGACTGGTGCTTAAAGCGGAGGGATGATCACCATTCCTTTATGTGTTAACGATCAAGGTAATACTGTGTTTATGTGATGCAGTGCCTTATGCAAAAATCGTGACTACCGGGTTTGGAATAATCATTCCATAATCAGGTCATTTTTATAATTAAAATGACCGTAATAATTTTACATAAATGACCTGATGATGGAATGATTATTCCGAAACCGGTAGTCACGAATTTATGTTTTTTTTTAAAAGTGGTATTAACAAGGTGAACGATGAATGATAAAGAGTGTTAATTTAGTTTTATACTAATTTCGTACGGCCAAGCAGCCTGTTATTAACCACCCTGTCTTCTTATTATTTTCAGGCATATTTTTTATAAACAACCAAAATAATTACAACGTTTGTTGTCACAAAATATTGTCAGGTATGAAACCTGACAAAAATTTGTCAGTGTATCCGGTACGCATTAAATATTTTTGGGACAGATATCTTTTCTCGCGCGCGTGGGTCAAACGGTTTAGCGCGGAATGGCGAAGAAAAACCGCGCGTATCACGTTCGTATGTGTAGGGCGGTTAAAAAAGGAATATCGTGTTAGCACAGTGGGCTAGATCCTAGGAACCCCGACCTTAAATCTCTGAACCCCATTCGAGTGATTAACTTAAAAACACGTGTAGCTCTTGCAAGGTTTCCTATCATTAAATCTGAGTTATTCGATAATTAATGAGAAAAAGGAAGGTCGATAGAACCTAGTGATACGGATCGTATGAAATAATTACATATTGATTTAGTTACGTAGCTAATGACTTGAATATCGGTAACGTTAGTTTTTTACAACATTTTCATCTCACCAATAGATGTCTCTATCGAAGTTCTAGTAATTCAATAACAATGTTTCTGAATTGGTTCATACATATACAACTTCCAAGAATTTGAGTAGTGTAGTTGTCAATAGTGGGTAGAATTGGTGAATGTTACACGTGTGTAAAGTGATCACTTAAGCCAGCCTATGACAGTCGTCAGCCCCGCAAATTCCATATTCTTCTTCATCTTTGACGAGATATCAAAAGATAATATGGTTATTTATATTATTTATTGATTCGGCATTAACTTTGTGGAATGACATGTTGATTATTTAAAAAAAATATAAACACTAATATATACCCCTAAATATTTTTTGCTCGTTAGTTTTAATTTTCATCTGTAGATGAAAACATCTGTAAGTTTTTGAAACTAGTCGTATAAAATAAAAATAACACTCAGTAAGTGGTTTATTCCAAGTAAGAAATTTTTAAAAATGGTTTGTTTTGATGTTTTGCTACCCACTGTAATTTTGATCAAAATTAATTCTGGGAAATGCTCACTGCCTGTGCATCTCTATAAGATAAAGTGTGTTATATCACCATATTGCGAATGCGGACAAGATATGGGGGATGCAAACCATACGTTCTTTCAGTGTCCGCTCACAACAAAGAAGAAAAACTTTCTAACTAACACGGCAGGAATCCAACTCCCCTCCCAAGTATCCACCCTTCTTTCTGAACCTATTCTATAATTTCTGAAATTATAAAGCCAAACGCATTTAAACTATATATTAATTCATATTATAACCACTTCGTATAACTTATTATTTTGTCTTTAATTATTTTGAAAAACTTACATACCAGGGTCGAAACGTTTCACATCTTAGCATTCTTCACATGTCTCAGCCAAGTCATTTTATTGTTTAAATGTTAGGTATCGTTTTTCACACACCCGTTTCCTTTCTGGAACGTTGAAATATAATTTTGATGGGCAAAACGAAAAGAAAGGGTCTTTATTTCAACATTTTCATCCATAAAATGACTCGATATATTTCAACAAACCTATATACTCGTATAGGTACGATTAAAGAGAGCGCATAAAAGAATAAAAATTTAGTTTTTTTGTATGTTAATAATATATATATATATATATATATATATATATATATATATATATATATATATATATATATATATATATATATATATATATATATATATATATATATATATATATATATATATATATATATATATATATATATATATATATATATATATATATATATATATATATATATATATATATATATATATATATATATATATATATATATATATATAACACTTTGAAGGCAGAGCACACCTACAAACGGTCATCTAACCGTTTGAAGGTATACCTACTGCTCATAATAAAAAAAAAGTGCTATGCTTACTTGTAAAAGCCTTCAGTCGTATAAAATTGATACATTTATAAAAATAGTCTATACATTTTCGGTTACTGTTATCAAACGGCACAAAAGAAATTTAATTAGAATACGGTCATTCGAAATTCTCATAATACACTAAATATACTAAGAGTAATTAAGTCTATGATAATTACGCTTAGAATATGGTTCCTTAGTCAAAGTAAGTGCGAGAGTGCGATTAGTAAATTTAGTTTGGATTCTGAACTAGATTACGAGCCAGGGGAGCATTATTTATGTATTTATTTATACGCCCTCAGAGGGCTTTTACGAAATTGGATTTATTCATACAAACATGAACTGCTAAATTATATACATTATGCATGTATGTACTCCTGAAAAATGCAGAGAGTATAACAATAATGTGTTTGTATGTTTTAAAGATTTTGAGATAGCGATCGTTTTAAACATAAAAATCTGATTGAAAAGCATCGAAAGAGGTTGGATTCAATATTCTAGAAAAGATATTCGTGTCTTAAATATTTGTATTTTGACCAATTCGCAGACATTAAAGGAACTCACAAAGTAATATGTATTTACCGAAGAGTACGGCATGGGTGTTTTCTTTCGCAGATTCTACTGAACATACCGAGAAACTTTTGAGGGAAACTATGCAGAAAAAATGCACAAAGGGTGTCACTAGTGACTTCAATGGATAGGCTTGCCAAATGTGGAAGCGTACTAACAAGATAAAAGTGGTAAACAAAACGTATAGTATCTCCAATACTTAGAATATAGTATCCTAATAGTTTGAACATTGTATCCCAATAGTTAGAAGATCTGTCAATTTAAGTATTAGCCTGCATTGATCAATACTTAAGGGAATACGAAAAAAAAGTGAGACACTCGCGTGAAGAAAAACACTCATAGAAGTAAAGCTTTTTAGGTTATAAAAACAGTTGATGTTTAGCATTCCTGTCTTCGCATTTCTTGGCGATTTCATTCAGTTCATGATAATTGAATTTTGGTAAAAAAAGTAGTAAAAAGTGGTTGAACAAAATTCTCTTGATCATTTTATTCATCGATTTCTATTCTAGGAAATAAATAAAAGGTTTATAATAGCTTATAATGCAAATGATTAAGACTCCAAATTTTCTTAGTAACGAATGAATACTGAATACTGCGTCGATGGTAGTACGTGATATGGTTGTAGACTGACTATCGACATTGTTAAATTTAAACTAAAATATTCTGTATAACTAGTACTCTTTCAATAAAATTTGATATCAATGGTAAATGAAGGTTGGACATTTCCTTCCATTCAACATAAATATGTATTAATATTTAAACTTACAGGTAACAAAGTAATCACGATAACTGATATCGCTATACCAATGAATAAAATAATATTTCGTTATGGGTACATTCATGACTTCAGACAATATATCGCAGTCAACTTTGGGTTAAATACCCTTTCAAATTGAATAGGTGCTCATTGGAGCCCATTCAGATTCGTATTACAAAATTAACCGTTCTAACATTACTGCCTTCCCGACTCGGTTCCAATTTACATTATAATACGACTTTAATTAAACTGTGAATGCCTCATATTTGTCTTTGAATAGTTTCCAAATAACAATATTCTAAGGGCACAGGTACCACGGACAAAATAATACGATTTACTTTAGAATACGACATAGGTAACGTTTGTATTTTAATGTAAATATATATTTAAAAGAAAACACATTTTACTGAAACACATTTTTTCATAAATGTTATAAAACCTTATTTTTCTACTACTTGGTTACAAGGTTAGTCAATTAAAATCACAATGTAAGTAGGGCTGATCACCTTTCCTTCATGTGTAAATGATCAAGATAACACTGCGTTTATATGAAGCAGTGCCCTATGCACCATTGGGGTGCGGATAAGGGTTTTTTTATTATTATGTTTAGGAGGGGTATTGAATAAATGACAATAACTGTTGTTCTCAAGGGAACAAAATAATTGTTTTAACAAAGGTGTATTGTCCACCTTTCAGTCATTTATGGGAATCTGTTAATTGCAGGTTTTTTGAAGGAAATACAATTGAACGTGGATGTCAAATACAGGTTGGCCTGTCGACACAATGAATGTTCATATAATTTAAGCTACTTGTCATTATTTAATGACAGACAGACATAAATACAGAGATAGTTTGATAAATCCCTTAAATGTCCACGGTTTCTAATCAAGAAAATATAAATCCCAATCAAGTAACAAAAAACAAAAACGGCGCGCTAAGAGTATCAGTAATGAAGACTCTAAGAAGCATATCTGGCAAGAGTCTACAAGATAGAATAAGGAACACCAGGATAAGATAAATATATCGCTCACTCCTTTCAAGAACGTCATAAATCAAAAAACTTAATTTTTCAGGAGAACGTTTTTAAAGTTGAAAAATATAATACAATGTATTAAAAATAAATATCAAGCCACTAATTGAACCTTTTAATATGCAACAGATCTTTTTAGGTAAAACCTGAAGAATTTTTCTCCATTTGAAAAATATTCAGTATATTATAAAAAAATTATTAAACAATACTTTTTCTTCAA